>NC_083761.1:73059554-73064554 GCF_963514075.1 Conger conger
CACCCCGATATTGCTCCGAAGCACTGAGTAACTCCCACTGTGTTATCTGTGAGCTGCATGGATGCACGGCTTCCATGGCCATAGGTCCTTGTAGGGGGGGTTGAACTCACCCTGAGCAATTAGCATTATGCGGCTAAGCTGTGCAGTGAAGCATTGCCCTCCTTAATGGACTTAACTCAATGACTACTGTCATTAAGTCTTCCAGTGTTACTCAAACACCTATAAAGTACTCATGCTGCCAAATGAGACACTGGAGAAAGGTCCGTTGAATCATTATTCTGCCATTCAAGTGAGGTTTGTCTGAGTATTCAGAAGTAGTTCCAAATGCATCTAGATTTTCATGATGAAGACATGTAAATACAGTGTAGGTGTGGTATTAGTTTTGATTAAAACGATAGGAAATGCCACAGCATCAGGTCAAATCCGGACTAAGCTCTAAGTCCAGAGTATGGGAGGGTTCTGTGGAAGCTGTGGAGAGTGAAAAGTAGCTTCTGGTGAGACCACATGTTTAAGAGGAGAACCCCGGATGTCACTCTGCACTGAGGTTCACACAGGAACGTGGCTGTGGTTGCAGAGAGTTGGCCAGTCCAAATTATGGTGGAAACTGAACAGGTGCTGCCCCCTGTTAGGTGCCACATTTATATAAAAGAGGAAGTGCATGCCTGATTTATTTGCTTCAATTTAGAGATTATATAAGAGGTGGAAATTTGTTTAGATTATTAACAGAAGCTTTAAAACAAGTGTGACCTTCACCTTCAATCAAACTATTCAGTACGCAAACAGAATAGCTTTCCGGCTGTTGTCGTGAGCAGGATCTGCAGACATCACAACCATTGTGATGGTTGCTAAGGTTGCCGATGACACTTAAGCATGAGGCAAGCATTTCATGGTCATCGCTGTTTTGTAATATTATGCAGTGTGTCATGCTGAGCAATCCTCACCAACAGATCTGGTGAACTGAACATTTGTGGAGGAAGGCTTTTTCTCAGAGCTGGGCTATTGATTTAGCTGTTTTCCCAGAGGGGTCACTGTTAAAAGCATTGAGGTGCCCCCGCAGGTGTGTTGTTTGAATACTGTTGCTAGCTTTAATGAGTGATCCTTGAACATGGGTGCCAGTTTGTTTTGAAACTCAATCTAACCTGACCACTTTATTTTCATCCCAAGTGTGTGTAGTGATGTAAAAAAGTGTTATTAAAATTGTATTGGTACTGGTGCTTGTGGAATTATAGTGGGCCTTATGGGGGGGGGGGGGATAAGTTTTACTACACACAAGGATCGATGTTTTAATAAATATTGATTGGAAAAACCCACATTACATTGTCACCACTGCATAATTTATTCTGTTCTGAAAGTGAAATAATGATAAGGTCACACAGAGACATCCCACTCGTCTTAGCCTTTTAAAAGTCACCGTGACATTTTCTGTTCTTTTTTTAACGTGGCTGATGCTGTGGGCATATTCAGAGCTGAATTAAGCAAGCAAGCCCCGGGTGTCTTTGTACACACTTTCTCAGCCAGTATTCCCAGGTGCCACTGCTGGTCCCAAGCTTAAAGGTACAATAAGTAAGATTTTTGTGTTAAAATATTATTACAAGACCGTTGTAAATCCATTCCTATCATTGAACAAGCCTCACTCTCAACAGAACTGTTCCAGTGTCATACGGAGACGTAATGCTCCAGTGTCATACGGAGACGTAATGCTCCAGTGTCATACGGAGACGTAATGCTCCAGTGTCATACGGAGACATACATTACATTACATTATTGGCATTTGGCAGACGCTCTTATCCAGAGCGACGTACAACATAATGCTCCAGTATCATACAGAGACATAATGCTCGAGTGTCATACGGAGACGTAATGCTCCAGTGTCATACAGAGACCTGATGTTCCAGTGTCATACGGAGACGTGATGTTCCAGTGTCATATGGAGACGTGATGTTCCAGTGTCATACGGAGACGTAATGCTCCAGTGTCATACGGAGACGTAATGCTCCAGTGTCATACGGAGACGTAATGCTCCAGTGTCATACGGAGACGTAATGCTCCAGTGTCATACGGAGACGTGATGTTCCAGTGTCATACGGAGACGTAATGCTCCAGTGTCATACGGAGACGTAATGCTCCAGTGTCATACGGAGACATAATGCTCCAGTGTCATACGGAGGCGTAATGCTCCAGTGTCATACGGAGACGTAATGCTCCAGTGTCATACGGAGACATAATGCTCCAGTGTCATACGGAGACGTGATGTTCCAGTGTCATACGGAGATGTAATGTTCCAGTGTCATACAGAGACGTGATGCTCCAGTGTCATACGGAGACGTGATGTTCCAGTGTCATACGGAGACGTAATGCTCCAGTGTCATACGGAGACGTGATGTTCCAGTGTCATACGGAGACGTAATGCTCCAGTGTCATACAGAGACGTGATGTTCCAGTGTCATACGGAGACGTAATGTTCCAGTGTCATACGGAGACGTAATGCTTCCATGTACTGGTGGTGAAACATCGCGGTGTGACTGGCCACAGGCCAGTAGCACAGCCTGACAGAGGGACAGCCTCAGCAGGCCTCCATGGCTGGGTCTGTCTAATGAAGACGCCAGGGCTCCGTCTGCTCGGGCAGACCGGAGCCCCTTCCATTAATTTCCTGCCCTTGCCCTGGCCCCTGCTTCCTCCCCTGCCACGTACACAATGAAGGAGAGCATTGCGCTCATAAATCAAAGCGGGGTTGGCTGACGTCGGATCCCTTTGAAGGTTTTGTTATGAAGGACCCTGGACACACAGGGCACATACTGTAGGACAGGAGGTTACCGTCGGTATGAGCTCAGTGTATTTCCCATGGGGAATGAAGGAATTGGTGTGTTTTGATCTGTGTAATAGTAACAGATCTCAGTAACAAGACAGAGTTTAATTGCTCCCTGTCGCCCAATTAGGCTGCAGGTATATGCCAATGGGCCAAATGATGAGGCTAAAAGGGATTCTGCTGCAAATGATCCATGAGATTTAAATGGACCATGGCACATTGTTAGACACTGAGCCATCGGCCTTCACAAACACTCTTCTGGAATAGACTCCATAGACTCCAATGCAATGCAAGGACTCCTCGTCTCAGTCCTTTTTAATTTGCATTGCAAACACAACGACACAGTGGTTTCTAACTTTAGACTGTTAGAAGTCCTGGCCTCGCACTTCTTCCTAAAGGAAACGGTCCCATTCACAGCCCTGTTCTGTGAGTCTACTTCTGTATGCAAATGCAGTAAGAGTCACCCAAGTTGAACCAGGTGGAGTTAACCTGTGACAGCTTTCTAAATGAGCGCTGGTATTGAGGGTGCTCTTCTTGCTCCCCCGCCCCCATTCCATTGCTGTTAAAACATGATTTCTAACTCTGGTAATGGAACAATTTATTCGTCACCAAGCGGTTTGTACGGCCTGTACTTTTAATCTTGCCTGGGAATGAATCTTTTTATTTGACAACTCCTGGCAAGATTGTGAATTAGGATAGAACGAGACCAATAACTGTCGTCGCGTTGTGACATAAATTTTTTGTTTCGACGGCGCATCTCTTTATAGGTGCAATCTGACGGAGTCCGGGTCCGCTGGAGGGAGTCGCGGGACATTCATCACGGAGGAAATGAAAGCCGAGCTCATGGGCCTAATGTTCCCCGCTCTCTGTTACCCGTTATTTATGAAGCGTTATTATTTACAGCCGGGCGGCAGGGTGAGGTGCAGGCCCTCGTCGCCCTGGGGTCTCCGTGTGACCGGCAGGGGGAATCTGGGAATCTGGGGCGATTCGGGATGATTTGCAGCTGTTGCTCTGTGGTTGCGCTTGACGGAGAGGCTTCTATGGAAATCAATTTTTAGAAAAGCAGGGCTTTGCCTGGAAGGGCCTCCATTAGCATTTGCCCTTTAATTGCGTAAACACTCTGATTTTGGACGGAAAACGAGGAGAAGCGCCCAGGCTTTCCCACCAGTGGAGCCTCGGCGTTCAGGGTTGAGTTTATGAACAGTGTGGTAAACGGTAAATGGTTGGAATTTATATAGCGCCTTTATCCAAAGCGCTGTACAATTGATGCTTCTCATTCACCCATTCGACGATTGGCTGCCATGCAAGGCACCGTTGCGTGGTATGTGTGTGGTCCTGCTGCAAACAAATTGCCCATTTGGGACAAAGAATAAACTGAACTGAGCTCGTCAGGAGCATTTGGGGGTTAGGTGTCTTGCTCAGGGACACTTCGACACAGCCCGGGCGGGGGATCGAACCGGTAACCCTCCGACTGCCAGACGACTGCTCTTACTGCCTGAGCCACGTCGCCCCGTGGTGGTTATGGGTCTGTCTGTCTGACAGCAGGAAGCCTGGCTTCCTCCTGGTCTCACCGCGGCCCGCTCAATCCGAGCCTGGCAGCCTCTGGGCCTGATGTGTGAGCTGCTCGGGGAGCACTGGAGCGTGTGGCCATCAGCTACAGTGCACACAGATTGAGAAAATGATACCCCCAGTGTATCTATTATTAAAACAGTGATGTAGCGCTCTGCAATGGGAGTGTCTGAGCTCTGCATGATTCAGTCTACTGCCGTGTAACTGTTCCTACAAGACTATAAGGCAAGGCGAGTGACAGCGGTTAGGCTGTGGGGTGGGGGGGGGGGAGGAGAGAGAGAGAGAGAGAGAGAGAGAGAGAGAAAATGTGTTTGTGTGCCCATATGTGTGCCTTGTGTATGTTGTGTATGTGAGGATGTGCTTAAGCATTACATTACATTATTGGCATTTGGCAGACGCTCTTATCCAGAGCGACGTACAGTTGATTAGACTAAGCAGGAGACAATCCTCCCCTGGATCAATGCAGGGTTAAGGGCCTTGCTCAAGGGCCCAACGGCTGTGCAGATCTTATTGTGGCTGTGTGTGTGTGTGTGTGTGTGTGTGTGTGTATATCTGTGTGTGTGTGTGTGTGTCTGTGTGTGTGTATATCTGTGTGTGTGTATATTTGTGTGTGTGTGTGTGTGTG
>NC_083761.1:73069554-73207054 GCF_963514075.1 Conger conger
GATAGTGTTGTATCGAAAGAAATGTTTGAATTTGGATTCTGAACTGACCTCATGGTGTCTTTTTAAAAGAGCTGTGATTTTTTTAGAAATTCAGCAGCCCTGAAATCGGTGCTGGTGGCTTGTTATGATGCTCCAGTCAGCAGGCAGAAATATTTTCAGATTATAAAAAATAATGCCCTGCCTAATTAAAAATGTTGCCTTCAAAATGAAGGAAAAAGTGACAGTAGAAGACATGTTTGGTCCTTAATCAATGTATAATGCATATAGCCATGAGCATGGCTGTGAGCTGTGTTATGCAATACCACCAGGAACCCCTGAGTTGTATAAACATTTCCCAGGTGGAATTTGCTGGCATGAATTGGCTGATTAGGGTAATAAAATGAACAAGCATTTTCATTTGTTCACTTTGCTTTTGCCTGTAAACAGAGGCAGAAAACTGGATCTTTACAGAACAAGCAGTGTAAATAATTCATATGATCCCATCCCCTATAGGCAGACTTGTAGAAACTGATAGTTTGGGCATATGCTGATGAATCATTTATGGCCACTTACTGTACAACACATCAGGAGAAGCTCTCCTTACAAAGAGCAGATGCTTCTTTGATGAAAACTGCTCCATCAGTGCCCAGAATCCTCTCTGTACCTGTTAACTGTTTGAGGAGAAGATGCCAGTATAACATTGGGAGTGAGGGACTGTTTAACCCTTTGAAGAGAGGTGTTTTTTGGAATGTGTTTTCAAAATTCTACGTGTCTACCAGCGGTGAATTTTACTTCAGCATTAGGTTGTTCAGTTCAGACTAATCACGTAATCATCTGACTGTGTCTTTATGGGTCATTTATATCAATGAACCTCTGTTCTGATTTGGTTGGCTAGCTTGGATTCCTTCCGGCTACAAGGTGGGCCATGCCGAAGCAAGTGAGCGCATTGTTGTGATGTCACAAAGTCCAAATGGTTCGTTTAAAGGCACATTTTCTTCTTACAGATTGTGTGGATTTATTTGGGCTCTGTGTGTTTTGATACTTTCCCAGTGTTTTTATGGCACCTCCAACTGCTTTATAATCTACATATAGTAGCAAGGGAAATGTCATTTTCCACAGTACGGGACCTTTAAGAGGGCTTGTGGGTTTTAGCCTGTTCTTGGCTGTGTGTCCAGCTCTCCACAGCGGGCTGAGCTGTCTCAGCTGGCTGCCGTACCCCGCAGGGATTCGCTCGTTGGCTGTGATGTCATCCCATTGCACGCTGCTGGGCTCCTCCCTCCCGCCCCAGCGCAGAACGATCGCACACGCTCTTAACCCCTCCTGCCAACATTCCAAACTGACATCAATTACAGGAAATCTGACACTGAATATTTTGCGCTTGCTGCCCTGTTTTTTATTTTGGCTTCGGTGTTGACGTGTTGGTGCGGGCAGGAATGCTGTGCCATCTAAAAGTGTCTGCAGTCACCCGTTGTAATTAGTGTCAGCACTTTTTTTAGAAAAATGTATTAATTACGTGAAGTCAGAAAGAAGAAGTTGCGTCATGTTTGCAGCGTTATTGCGTTGCATTACGTTATTCGAATGGAGTGTCCTACTGAATACTAGTTAAAGGTATGTTAATGACTGCAGTGTCGTGTGGTTTCTTATCTGGGCATTTGGCAACGTCAGCTGCTCCTGGGTACTCCCTGAAGCACTGAGCTTGCAGCTTGTTTGCAGAATTGTTGCAGGACTCTGCAATGATAGCCCTGGCCCATGTATTTCCCATACAGAATATGGAGAAAACGTAACAGGGGTTACAAGTTCTAAGAAGATACAGTATGATGTATCAGTGACAATGGTTCGTAAACTTCACAGACTAAAAAGGTTGAGTTGCTGAACATTAAGTGGGTTGTGATATTTCACTTTCTTTTCGAATGGAAATAACAGCGCTTTATGGCCTTGACAAAATGTTCACTCACAAAGCAGCAGCAATTATCCCATTTGGTAATATTGATACGAGCTCCCATTCAAGCAGTCTTTCGCCGTGATGTTACAGTTATTATTACTGTAATAGGGCGGCCCGTAGGATCGTGGTTAAGGTAGATGGCTGGGTCACGCAAGGTCGGTGGTTCTTCTCCCGGTGTAGCCACAATGAGTTCCGCACAGCCGTTGGGCCCTTGAGCAAGGCCCTTAACCCTGCATTGCTCCAGGGGAGGATCGTCTCCTGCTCAGTCCAATCAACTGTACGTCGCTCTGGATAAGGGCGTCTGCCAAACGCCATTAATGCTATGTCTGACGGAGCAGAGTAGGCCTCTGCACAGCAGGCCCGGAGCTCAGAACCTTGCCAGAGGGCGACGGACGGTCAATACGAGCGCAGCCTCTGTGCAGCGCCGTCCATGTCATTACACGGCTGTTTACTCGCCAGCAAGGGTTCACCTGACCCCCCCCCCACGCCTCCTCTGTGCTCATCGTGCGTGCCCGTTTACTGCGCCCTAAAGCTGTGATCCCCGCGGACTCCGCCGCCGGCTCGTTTCCGTTTCGCTGCCCGTTAGCGACGTCCCCCGGCAACGAGGCTCCCGCCATTCACAGCTCCCCGCTGCGGTGAGCGCATGTATTATTAATATTTACATCAGCTCGCCTGCCCATGTCTGCAGATCTGTCTGCAAGTGGGAAAATGAAACCATCTATCAATGTCGTCCCTTTTCAAGGTTTTCTTGGTTAATTTGTTATTTTTTCTGTATAGAGCAGAGCACCTTAAAAGTCTTATATAATGCACCTGCTTAGTTCAGTTAATCAACTCAGTTAAGAAACGCAGGAAGGTGCGTGACATCAGGGCATTGCAACTGGTCAACGGTATACTTTTTGTATTATTCATTTTGAACTTTTTCAAGGTTTTTTGGTTAATTATAACATCTGATTTTAATTTATAATAATTTATTATAATAACTTGTTTTCAACAGCCATTAGGGCACTGCGACTGGTCTACAATGCTGGTGTCTGTGTGGTCTTCAGCCTGCCTGAATTTGCACACACCAGGCCACTTTTGAACACCATTCTCTTGAGTTCCTGCACTCAAGTCGAGCCTCCCATCCCGGTAGCCCAAGCAGCAAATGGTCCTTTCTCAGTCCAGCAGTCCAATGTCAGGGCCTTGTGCGAAGAACACGGATCGATCCCAGCACATCCTCGGTTACCAAATAGCTTCATCAGCCAGGCGTTTCATATGGATTTGACACAGCTCCTGTTTATTCTCTGTGAAATGACCTGAGCTAGCCAGATGAATACAACCGTTCTGTTTTTCTCTGCGGAGAGTCGTGATTCCAGCATTTGATTACTGAGGGTGCTGGCGTGAAACAACAACAGGTATGGATGAGTGAACGGCGGGAGTCTGTAGGGTTGTTTCCGGTAACATCGTTTTTTTTTTATGTGTAGCTACATTTTTAACCACACCTCGTTCTTTACTGCTTGCCTTGGAAAGGCAGTAAGATGACAGTTGACCCCCATCCTCTGTAAACCTCGGGAAGAGACCGGGCACCGAGGAAGCTGAGACTGCTGTTGAGTCGACTAAAATGATTCATGTGCAGTAAATGTCAGGAGTAAAAGGTTATGTCACATAATAACCCTGCTTTAAATGACCTAAACTATCATTATGTTGTCTTCAACAGTGAAGGGAACTGAGCCAGCATATGCTTTTTTTGTCAGTGAAATTATATTGAGTGTAAAAAAAAAAGCTGGCGAGTTGAGTATGGATTTTCTCCCTTTGTGAACTGTGTGTAGAACAGGCTCTTCCCCCATTGGACCCCTATGCTTCTATTCTTAGGCCTGGGCACACATTAGTGGGTCAATCAGAACCCGTGCTCCGTGGCTGGAAGACTGTGTGGCTGACCTCCCCTCACCTAAAACACACTGAGGTGTACGTACCACCCCTACCGTAGTGAACATGCCCCCAGTGTTCCAGTTTTATATTCTACTACATTTACATTTTACATTTTAGTCATTTGGCAGACACTTTTAATCCAAAGCGATTTATAAGTGCATAGGTTCTTCCACAAGTTAAAGCATCACATCCGTAACTAGTAAAATATGCATGAAGTGCTGTTCTAATCTTACAGTCATCATAAGTGCAATTCTTTTTTTGGGGGGGTTAGAAAAGTGGGATGGGGATATTGGAAGGGGGGGGGGTAGGGGGAGGGATTCTGCTGTCCTGAGAGTGGTAGGCAAGTCATTCCACCACTGAGGAACCAGAACGAAAAACAGGCGTGAACGTGCAGCTCGACCGCCAGGTGCTCGTAGTGAGGGAACCATAAGGCGACCAGAGCTGGCAGACCGGAGTGGTCTAGCTGGGGAGTAGGGAGTGATTAAGGATTGTATGTAAGGTGGGGCAGTCCCCTTAGCAGCCTGAAATGCCAACACTAGGGCCTTGAATCGGATGCGTGCGGCAATAGGAAGCCAGTGGAGGCCAATAAGGAGTGGGCCTACTACATGTCTTTCTGCCATTTCAAAGCCAGCCCATCTTCCTGCTTGCATTTTGGGTTGCCTTCAAGTCTTCTGAAACACAAAAAAAGATATTTGTATCGTATCTTTCTCCTCTAGATGGGCATTTGTGTTGAACACAATTGTCTTAGAGAGTCTTATGAGAATTGACTGGCCCATAGGGCTGAAAATATTATTATTATTATTTTATTTATTTATTTTTGGATTATTCATGAAAACCCATTATTTATGAAGGCGGCACCGATGGTGCAGTGGGTAGCACTGCCGCCTCACAGTAAGGAGGTCCTGGGTTTGAATCCCGGTCTGGTCAAAGACATGCAGGTTAGACTGATTGGAGAATCTAAATTGTCTGTGGGTCTGTGGGTCTGTGGGTCTGTGGGTCTGTGGGTCTGTGGGTCTGTGGGTATGAGTGTGTGAGTGAATGGTGTGTGTGCCCTGCGATGGACTGGCGACATGTCCAGGGTGTATTCCTGCCTTTCACCCAATGTATGCTGCGATAGGCTCCAGCCCCCCTGTGACCCTGTTCAGGATAAGCGGCTTAAGATGATGGATGATGGATGGTTGGATGGCATTATTTATGAATCCAATTATTGGAATGGTTTCCAGTTATTTTCCAGTGGAGACCGGTATGACCTACGGACATCAAGAGCCCTCGCCCTCACGTTCCTTCTTTTGTTCTTGTGAAAGTAGCTACCAGCACTGTGTAAGGGAGGCACTTGGTATGCCTCATTGTGCCACCTGCGTTGTGATAGATTGAAGACCGTTGGAGTCCCACTGTGTTCATCGCCTCACCTGTTCCTCACAGATTTGTCTGCAGCCTGAGTGGCTGACTGATGCAGCATCTTCTCTGCCTCTCTGCTTGTCATGCACATCCCGGGCTCATCGAGATTATCAAAGCCCCATTATCTCATCAGCGTTGCTTTGCTGGATCCAAAATATTTCGCGATATATGTGGGCTGCGACCTAACCCAGTGCCTGCAAGTCACTGTGGGCAGGCTTTCATAGGTAATGCATCAGATTAGATGCTCTTGGCACATTATAAAAGCACATTCACATAGGGCCACTGGGCAAATCCCTCTTTATAGCCCCATATCCCTCCTGAGAGCAGAGATCAGCACAGTGTGCCAAGCTTTTGGACAGCAGAGGGTGGGACTCCAAAGGGCCGTAGCCTAACATAATGGATTCAGATAAAATAAAGAACAAAATGTTTCATGTCGGACCGTACACTCATAACCCTTAAGACCTGACCTTTTGTGATTTAAAAAAGAGTTATGTTGTGACGCAGTGGAATAAAACTATATGTATATGTCAACATGAAAAGGTCAGTCCTTAAGTTTCCTGAGTGTGCTGTTTGAATATTAAAGACGGACAATAATTCAGCACTTCATTGATAGAGCGACACGTTTGTGCATAAGGATCTTTTCCTTTTCTGAATTCAGACATCAGTGGCAGTGTTCCCCACTGTTAAGTATCCCATGCCAGCCTGGTCAGGTACAGTACACTGCAGCAGTGGCAGGACAAACATAAACCTGTGTGCCCAGTGTACAAATGCAAGCTGGACTCTCTCTCCGGCCCCACCTCTAGTGCTGCAGATTACCCCCAACAAAATGTTCTGTGGAGAGCTGGGAGTCTTCTTGGATCATAATAATCATAACAATTATAATAACAACAGTGTTATTACCAAGCTTTTGTACAGTGCTTGGTATGATCTCTAAGCAATTTGCAGTGAAGGGGGTAACTTATTGTGAAGAGGAAAACTTCTGAAGCATTATCATTGTCTACTGCTCACCTGAGTGGCACACAGCGGCCATTTTGCACCTGAACACTTACAACACGTCGGCCTAAGTGTGATGGAGGGACTTCTAGACAAATGAACGGGGGGAAACTAAAGTTCTTACAGCCAGGATAGGAATTTTGCAAAGACACCGGGGAACGTCCTTCACTTTGACAGTGGTGCCATGGGATTTTTTTGGGGCTTATTTGATGAAGAGAATACTTCCAATTAGTTTACCTGGAAGTTATCGCAGTCCCATACTAACCATACTAACCAAGGACACATCTGCTCAGCTTCAGTCATCAGGCTAAACAGGCAACATGTTGGTAAGTCTGCTGCTAGCATAAACAGATGGAGGACCACTCTGATTCACTCTCAGAAACTGTGCTGTTCACACTCCGGGCACCATGCACATCTCTGGCCAGAAGACAATTTGCCATCTAAGCAATAGACTTCTGTCAGTTCTGATGATGAATAAGAAATGAGGGATTTGGGATGAGTTGAAACACAGCATATAAATGCCTTTTTGGCAAATGGGAATTAGTTGAAGGTGCAGTCGAAGAACTCTGAGGAAGTCTGCTGGACTAATAATCACAGAACACATTAATATTTAATGGGGCTTTGTTCTACAGATATGTGCTCTTTCATAAATGTTACACGCTGCCCGCATTGTTTTCGGCAACAAAAGAAAATAATTTAGCAGATGTACAACTGTGGTTTTCTCATAAACTGGCTCAGGGAGTTTTCTCGATCCATAACAACAACATAAATACAACAGCTGTCACCAGGGCCTTCTACATTTCTGTGAAGGCGGCTATGTGTGTGTACTCTCCACACAGGCAGGAGATGCAGAAGCTGAGCAGTTAGAGTGAATTTTAGTCTCTTACAGACTCCGCGTTCATCGCCCCCCCCCCCCCCCCCCGGGTTTGGCCGGTAGCTACACACGGAAGCACTCCTCGTTGGTTTTCGGAGTGATCCTTCAGCGAGCCTCGGCGGGTGGGAGCGTCTGATTGCTGTTTGCGAGCACCTGACTCTCGACGGGCCTTGATTGGGTTGCCACAATTGCTTTTGACGGTGCGACTGTAAATTGGCACCTGCTGTTGCCTGCGCTCCTGGCACGGCGAGCGTTAGGAAGTGGGACCGGCGGGGGGGGGGGGGGGGGGGGCGAGAGCGGGCTGGAGGCGCCCCCCTCCGCCCTCGGAGGAGCTCTGGCGTGACGTGCCCCTCCGCTGCCTCCGTCGCCTCTGCTTTCGGGAGCCCTCCCAGGGCGCGCGCGGGTGACCTTTTCCAGGGCGGGCGGGCTGACGCGCTGTGGAGCTCGCTGCTGCAGCACAGTGGCCCCGCTCACACACTGCTCCACGTGTACATTCATACAGGGGAGGCCTGTAGCGTAGTGGTTAAGGTAAATGACTGGCACACGCAAGGTCGGTGGTTCTAATCCCGGTGTAGCCACAATTTGATCCGCACAGCCGTTGGCCCCTAACCCTGCATTGCTCCAGGGGAGGATTGTTTCCTGCTTAGTCAAATCAACTGTACGTCGCTCTGGATAAGAGCCTCTGCCAAATGCCTATAATGTCATGTAATACACACATGTGTGGATATGCCTCAGTTGTATTTTATAGGTGTCTGTGTGTGTGTACATGACAGGATTAAGTGAATCTACAGAATTGTATTATTTCTCAGATGTGAAACGAGCCCCTGATCTGTGATGCTAATGTGTGGGCTTGTGGCGCAGAAGTCACTCAGGAAGGGAGCCAAATTCACGGCTGATGCCTTCACCGCCACTGAGCTCCTGCAGGATAGGAACCTCTCTGGAGCTCAGATGGTGGGCGGAAAACGGAGATGTGAGTGGTGATGTCACCCATGCCCTGGAGTGGCCCTGGCGCGTGCCGTCTTGACGACGCGACGGCGCGTTACGTCCGCTTGGTGACGAGGTGCCCAGCGGGGACCCTGCCATCGCGTGCCGACGCTACGGCTCCGCGGACGCCCGCGCCCGGTCCTGCGGTCTGCGCTTCTGCTCTCGTTAACGTCACCTCTGGGCCATCGCCCCGTGCAGTCGCACTGTCATCCGCCCAGCCTCAACCCCGGTCACTCTCTTACTCCCGCACCTCAAAGCTGACGCCACGAGGCGGCCATTGGTGTGGCTTCATATTCGGCCCTCGCTGGCTGTTCTCTAGGCTGAAATAACACTCTTCCAGAAACGAACAGGATGTTCCCCTTTCAATGCCAGGCTTTTTGTCGGGCACACACTTCCCCGATGCCGCTTTAGGCCTTCTGCTGTGTTCCCATCTCGGTCCCACAACCTCTGCTGGACTGCGGAAGCCAAAGAATAATCGCAACAGATGTGAGCAGCCCGCCTTGGGAAGCTAGGGCTACACTGTGTGGAGTCCACGGTCCCACTCGCCTGATGGAAAAATCAGACAGACTGGCACACACACACTTGCCGCCCCCTGAGGTGGAAGTTAGTCCCCCTGCTGCTCCTGCACTTCAAGAGAGGCTAATCGTGTGTGTTTGAGCGCGCACGCGTCTGTGTGTGTTTGTGTGTGTGTGTGTGAGAGAGAGAGAGGGAGAGAGGGAGAGAGGGAGAGAGGGAGGGAGGGAGGGAGGGAGGGAGGGAGGGAGAGGGAGGGAGGGAGGGAGGGAGGGGGAGAGGGGGAGGGAGGGAGGGAGGGAGGGAGGGAGAGAGAGAGAGAGAGAGAGAGAGAGAGAGAGAGAGAGAGAGAGAGGGAGAGGGAGAGGGAGAGGGAGAGGGAACGGGCGAATCTTGGCCTGCCCGTTGCACTGCGGCTGCTGGCGGATAATGGTGGGATTTGTCATGGATGGTGGAAAGAAGCTTGGCCACACGTATGCTGGAGGGGATGTACTTCGCTATTACCATGCCTGAGGCCACAGGTGTCATCTGCCATGACCATTCTTCCAGCACCCACCCCCTCAATGTGCTATCTTACCTGGTATGTCCATAGAATGATAAAGAAACCTTTCCGCAAAACACTCGTACCACGTTCTTGATGGTCAGATTTTGGATTTTTGTAAGCGTCCCTGCACTAATCCGAGTAAGGTTCTTCATTGTATGTAGTCGGAGGGTAATGGGCAATGTGATCGCTTTGCCTGGTGTATCTCCCAGAATCTTCTGTTTAGGTGACCCTGCTCATCATTTTCACCCAACATTTATTCTAATTCTCTCACTTGACTGCTGCCTGTTTGGCTTTAGGGGGGGGGGAGACATATGACTGGATAGATCACTTACTGGATGTCCACCACACCACTGACTCCAGGAAATTCTACTCATAATCCCTTTCTTAGTGCACTATATACAGATTCAAAATGAATGGTTGTTCTATGCAAGGCTGAAAAATGCAACATTTTCCTACAATCCTAATAGTGGACCCCATTTTTTTTAAACAGAGCTACTCTGTCTGATTCACTTAACCAATGAAGTGGATTCAGTTAATGGTTTGGAGCTGTTCCTGTATTTTAAGAAAAGATGGAGTTGAGAATTGATCTCTGGCCTGGCAGGGCCAGTTGTTTTGGTCTCAGCACTTTGGCAGAGGGACAGCCATGGAGCTGTTTAACCCCGAGGTCAGGTCAAGGCACTCTTCAGCGGTAGAGCTTGCGCTGGCCAAATATTCCCCGCATAAAGCCGAAATTCCACAGCCCTTTCCAGGAGTTTGTTTATAATCGTGCACTGGGACTTTGACTATCAGAAGCCCAGCTAAATACTTAGATGGACTGTCCTCTGCCTCTTGACCCAGGTCATGTCTTGCAGTAAACATGGTAAATGGTAAATGCTATCCATTCAGATGGGAGGGCTTTTGGGGGAAAAAAAAGAACATCACTAACTTGCAAATTTTCAAGTTTATTGTTCTTCAAAGTGTATACAGTGTGTCTCCGAGGCTTGGCATAAAAAGCACACATGAATGCAGATTGAACACTGGGTGCGTTAAGCGCTAGAAACGGCGCAGTCTGAGAGTCTTTCCGGCCCATTGACTGTGAGGCTGTGAAGCGGCAGCACTCCGAAGCGTTTGAGTCTCTGAGGGACGGCGTTTCGACGGCCCCGGGCGCTTCCTCTTCCCCAGCTGCTGACCCCAGTCAGTGTGGGGCGCCGTCTGGGCTCCGGCAGTGTGTGTGGGGGGGGGGGGAGCGTCCTCACACCGAAGAGCGCGGATCTCACCACAACAACGCGTCCCTGGAGATGTCTCGACGTTGAGCGTCGCATTGCCGGAAAGGTGAACCTTGAGCCGGGGGGACCCCCAAAGGGTTTCGCATTTGAGTGAGGGAACAATTTCCCTTGCAGATCCGGTTTAATGCTCCACACCTTGAATTAGGCCAATACTTAAGATTATCCAGTTGACCTGGATTGTACTTACTAAAATTTAGTGAGTGAATACAAGCCAGGTTTGCTGAAGAACATCTTAAGTGTTGGTTGGCACAGCCCTATTTACTTTCCTTGGAAAGTAGTAAAACTCCTAATGAAAACTGTAGATGTTTTTCTTTTGCTCAGCCATTGTCTTGGGGCAAAGACTTGCTGAAATCTCGGAGAGGGAGACAAAGAGCAGAAACTGCTGTGGGATCTGTTTCCATGCCAAAAATGTTTTCAATAACAAGGGAATTTGTGCAAGTGTTCACTTAATTCCCTGGCTAAACACTTAAAAGTAAACCCAGGGCAGGTTTTGGCTTTTCTCAAAGCACTCTTAAGTGATTTCCTGTTTGATTGTACAGCTCGTGCGTCAAATGTGCTGTGTATTTGGAGCTCTTCACGGGCACGGATGAATAAACTTTTTGTTGAATTTCTCATTAAATTAGCTTGACTGCTGAACCTCTCTGAACTTCCAATAATTAGTTCCCATTGCAGTGTTTTTGAAGACAAGTGCAACTTCAACAAGTAATAAGTGGACTCTTGAGTTTGGCCACTAAATAGAAAGATTAATGATTGTGCCATAACAGTGTGCCTTATTAATTGCTTTGTCAAAACAAAAAAGATTGGAATCTTTTAGACATCCACCATCTCTGAGAAGTTCCAGACCCGGGCCATCGCAGTGGGCTGTTAAACACCTGAACTGGGTCTATTTGATCTGTTCGATATTTGGAACACTGCCTGACTGCAAACGAGTCTCCACCACCCGGCCCATATTGTTTAATTACTGCAATACAAAGAAGTTGAGAAATGTGTCATAAATTTAGCTCTCACCATTAGACATTGGGACAACGCTCTCCCTCCACATGACCCCTGAAACATCAAAGTAAGGCCTGGCTTATCATCATGATTAACCAACATGTCCTTGCTCACAATAGTGTGCCCTTTCCTTATCTTGCCTCCTTTGTGAGCACTGTTACACTTGTATCCTTAATCTGCTTGCGTAATGGCAACATAACCGTTACTTTTGAAGTTGCTGTAGAACGCATATCTGCTTAAGGAATGCGGCACTTGAGGCCGTGCTGTGTGGTGAATAGTCATGTCTTGTTGGTATTGGTACGTAGGCACAAAGCAGTGTGCCAGCAGCCCCTTGTAGCTGTGCTATATTTATTTTACAAAACGCTTACAACCTCTAGAATTAGTTAATTGATGACAGTATTTTTTTATTTTGTAGTATTATTTGTAAGTCATTTTTGTGCGTGGAATGATGTGGTTTACAGGCTGTTTGAGTAACTCTTATTTGCAGTCACTGTAAAACCTGGCCTCAGCTAATCAGCATCCAAGACTGAAACAACCCATGTAAAACGGCGGCCTGTAGCATAGTGGTTAAGGTAAATGACTGGGACACGCAAGGTCGGTGGGTCTAATCCCGGTGTAGCCACAATAAGATCCCTTGAGCAAGGCCCCTAACCCTGCATTGCTCCAGGGGAGGCTTGTCTCCTGCTTAGTCTAATCAACTGTACATCGCTGTAAGAGCGTCTGCACAAATGCCAATAATGTAAAATGTTATAAAACGATTACGGCACAGATTCGGCACAGTTTGTTTTCAGTTGACTCACTGAGGACTGTAGCAGAGGTGAGGACAGTAAAGGTTCTTTTTTTTTTTTGGCTCGTTATTTTCCTTACAAAAACAAGGATATGCAGAGTGCCCCATTAAACAGATTGTATGGTGAATCCCCCCTCTTTTCTTCCTCTTTTATTATCAGTGCCAGCTGTGTACTTGCGTTGACTGCTTTTACTGACTGGGCCACTCTTACTAACAGGCCGTTCTTATGTCCCTGCTCGAGTGACAAACTCAGTTTCTGATCCTCCTGAAACTTGTCATTGTCATTCTTTCATTCTTTCATTGACCATACCTTGTATCATGTATACTGTATATCTGGGGAAGTTATGTGATATACGTGTCTCTTCCTCTCAGATGGAATAAGTGCTTGTGTTGACATGTTATGGAGGTTTATGAAAGTTATTTGCTTTGTACATGCTGCAGTAATGCCTGCCAGGGGTTAACAGGAGTGCAGGAGTTCAGCAGGAGGAATTGGGTCAGTGAAACTGGGTGCTTTTGCCACTGTTGCAACAGAAGGCAAAAGTTACATTTTCGTCCTGATTAAAGATGCTGAGCTTCCGATGGGAGGCCTGTGTTTTTTTTATTGTTCTCAGTCCATGTCTTAACGTGCTGAATCCTGAGTTGTGGTGTGTCTATTAAACATCTTATATGCCCTTACAGGGCTCTTATATCATGAGCGCTAATTTATTTATTAACGAGTTGCTGAAACGGGCAGCTCCGGCATTGTATATGGTACATGGGGTACCATGTACCATCTGTAAGTCTGTAACAGCGGAATTCTTTTGGGAGGATCCTGTTGAATGCCAAATAGTGACATACGTACAGTATATAATACAAATAATCTTCTATGGCTTTGACATAATGTGTGTTTTTCATGGGCGTTTGACAGTGATAAAAAGGGGAGGTGAAAGGACTAGCTTTTTGGCTAAAAGAGGACTGGCCTGAGGGACTGCAGTGGTGCCCTTTTGCTTCTCATCTCCTTCCCTGTGCACTGCCCTGTTCCCTCCCTGTCTCCTCCCTGTGTACTGCCCTGTTCCCTCCCTGTCTCCTCCCTGTGTACTGCCCTGTTCCCTCCCTGTCTCCTCCCTGTGCACTGCCCTGTTCCCTCCCTGTCTCCTCCCTGTGTACTGCCCTGTTCCCTCCCTGTCTCCTCCCTGTGCGCTGCCCTGTTCCCTCCCTGTCTCCTCCCTGTGCACTGCCCTGTTCCCTCCCTGTCTCCTCCCTGTGTACTGCCCTGTTCCCTCCCTGTCTCCTCCCTGTGCACTGCCCTGTTCCCTCCCTGTCTCCTCCCTGTGCACTGCCCTGTTCCCTCCCTGTCTCCTCCCTGTGCACTGCCCTGTTCCCTCCCTGTCTCCTCCCTGTGCACTGCACTGCCCTGTTCCCTCCCTGTCTCCTCCCTGTGCACTGCCCTGTTCCCTCCCTGTCTCCTCCCTGTGCACTGCCCTGTTCCCTCCCTGTCTCCTCCCTGTGCACTGCCCTGTTCCCTCCCTGTCTCCTCCCTGTGCACTGCACTGCCCTGTTCCCTCCCTGTCTCCTTCCCTGTGTACTGCCCTGTTCCCTCCCTGTCTCCTCCCTGTGTACTGCCCTGTTCCCTCCCTGTCTCCTCCCTGTGTACTGCCCTGTTATCACTCCATCGCCTCCCTCCGCACTGCCCTGTTCCCTCCCTGTCTCCTCCCTGTGCACTGCCCTGTTCCCTCCCTGTCTCCTCCCTGTGTACTGCCCTGTTCCCTCCCTGTCTCCTCCCTGTGCACTGCCCTGTTCCCTCCCTGTCTCCTCCCTGTGCACTGCCCTGTTCCCTTCCTGTCTCCTCCCTGGATACTGCCCTGTTATCACTCCATCCCCTCCCTCCGCACTGCCCTGTTCCCTCCCTGTCTCCTCCCTGTGTACTGCCCTGTTCCCTCCCTGTCTCCTCCCTATGCACTGCCCTGTTCCCTCCCTGTCTCCTCCCTGTGTACTGCCCTGTTATCTCTCCATCCCCTCCCTCCGCACTGCCCTGTTCCCTCCCTGTCTCCTCTCTGTGTTCATTGTACAATACATATTGCTGTGAAAATATACTTTATATCTGAGGAAAACTAAAATCCTCTATATGATTCATGTGTTGTAGCATATATGAATCTAACATTTTATGGCCACTTTCATATTAGAAAGCATACATCAAATAAATATGTAAGGATTTCATGTGTGCTTTCTCATATGAAAGTGGCCATAAACATGACATGAAAAACATAAGTCATGACTTCAATAACATTCTGAATCTCACTAGATTTCTAGGTTTTTCCATACGGGCCTGCCTCCAGTTAGCTGTTGAACACAAGCCTCGCTGCCATTGATGAGGTCCAGACGGACAGTTGCATCTGGCAGGCAGTGGTGTCGGCAGGAGTCTTGTTGTGTAGCTGGTGTGGGACTTGTTGTTTCTGGATTTCGCGGGGTGGAGAGGCGAGACAGCAACACACTTGTGTTGGGCAGGAAGAAGAAGAGATGAAACCCGCACGCGCTGTATGCCTCACATGCAGTGTGGAGGGAGGGTAGACATTTTCCATTCCTGGTCTCTTGACTGCCAAGTGGGAAAAATAAATGGACATTTCAGTAACTAAAACCTTCTGTTCTGCATCTATTCGATTAAATTTTATTTTGTATAGTGCGTTTTACCGAAGACTGCTACAAAGACGCTTTACAGAGTAACAGAGGGGCAAAATGGAAAAGGGCAAAACCAGGCCTGAGCCCCTCAATAGTAAGCACTTGAGGTAAAACACTCCCTAGTGAGGGCAAAAAGATCCTGATGATTTTACCCCCCAGAATGAGCTGGGTAGCTGCAATTACAACTATTATTTGAATGTTGTTAGAGCATGAACATTTTATAATGCTACTGGTGGTTGCAATGTTGTATATTAGGCCTATGGACATAAATTAGTTGATTGGGATTATAATGTAATTTTGAAAATGAATATTATAATATGGTCATAATGATCATATCGCATTCAGGATGTCAGGAAATGGTAAATGAAAAACAGTGGAGGATGAACTTATGTGCAATTATGGCAATACTACCGCTGCTACTAAAAGGAATCATAATGATCGTCATAGCCATTATCACATTCATAATAATTGCACGAAGTGATTATGGGGATCAGGCCAAAGCCAGCTAGTTAGTTCTAGTACATGTGAATGTTAAGGAATGAATGTCCAATCATTCTCTGGATATTATAATTGACAATCTGTATCAATATTTAGTATCGTAAGTACCATGAGAGCAAAGTATTCAGTTTTCTATACTTCGTTGTCATACATATAATTAATACAGCATTGATCTGGCCTTATAAAACATGCGTTATAATACCAATTATATTCACATCTCTTCACCCCCCAAATACAAGTTGCCATGGTTATTTCCTGGCCTTACTAGACACTGTCTCCACTGTCTTCTTTCGGCGACAAGATGTGAGTTTTTCACCCAGTCGGTGGGATTCTCCAGGAGCGTCTGTACAGGTACGGCCGTAATTACCCCTGTGAGGAAGCGGCATTATTTATTTTTAAATGATTTATTTCTTTTTGACGGGGTGACACTGCAGGAGCGAGGTGGGCTTCGCCCTGGGCAGTCCTGCAGGAGGAAGTGACTTATTCATCAGGGTGGGGGTGCGGATCCCGGCTTGTGAAATGTCAGCTCCCAGTGTGGGGCGAGGGAGAATTTGGTGGAGACGCAGCGATCGATGCGCCTGAGAAGGTATCCTGTGGCCCAGGAGCGAGGGATGGGGAGGGAGGGAGGTGCAGGGGGAGGTGCAGGGGGAGGCGACTGCTCACGCGGGAGCCTCTTTCCTCCAGCTCCTCTGGGACTCGAGGGCTGATTGCCTTTTCCCCAAAACTGTCGTCTCACAGAAAAGTTATTTACTGCTCCTCATAGCTGGCCCTCAGGGGCATCGATACCAGTGGGTCAGTTTCTAAAGCGCGGAATGAAGATGGATTCACTTCTGTGCTTGCTCAATACAGGTCACACAGAGATGGCGGTATTTGATTTGTGTGCTATGATGAGGAGGGGATAAAGGAACTACGAATGGCTTAGTTCTCTCTTACAGTTTCCTAGGAATGTGCTAAGACAGAGTGGACAACACGAGAGAGACTTTTTAACGAATTTAGTGTGAGGATTTGTTTCAGGTTCCACTGTTGCTGGCATGTAAATTAAAGCCTTGTGTTACTGTTTCCCAGGGGAAAAACAGAAGTGTAAGTACAAACTCAGCATGGAGGAATGAACTCAATTTTTTCCTGTCCTAAACTAATTATGAAAAAAAGAATGTGGAATGTGGTATGTTAAAACAAACTGGTATGTACAAGCCACGCACAGCATGCCAGCTTTGAACCCGTTCTATTTTCTTCTCTCAAAAAAAAAGGTCACTCTTGAATTAAATGTACTAAAGAATGTAACTCCAGAGTTTGATTCATCTGAATTCGATTAGTTTTTTTTTTTGAGCACAAGAAATCTCAGCCCTGGGTTGGAATGCTTTGCGTTACAGATGTGACTGTTGTAGGCACCGACACGACCCATTTTCCCAGCTCCTCTCCTCCAGTGAAACGTGCAATTTGGTCTATTTTGGAGCTTTTGTGGAGCAGGACTGTTTTGGCACCATTGTTCTCGCTGTCAGGGCTTAGGGAAGACCTGTCTCCGAGTTAAAAAATAAATAAATAAAGACTTAAAAATGGCTCCATTATTCTCAGCCACGTCACCTCATCTTGCCTGGGATCAGTGGTGCTTCTGGGCTGGCCCCTCTCAGTCCTGCTCTCCTTACTGAGAAGACAAATCTCTCCATGGTGCTGTCATGTGAGGATATTTTTAGCGGCAAAGAAAGGGGGTCTCAGCACCTCTCAGGTTCTAATACCCCTGCTGTTTCTCACGATGAGTAACTTTCCCCCTCCACTTCCCCCCCCCCCCCCATCCTTTCCCCAAAATAAAACACAGGCCCCTTCAGAGAGAGGTGTGTAGCATCACGTCTCTGCCGCAGCACTAGAGCATTAGTCATTTATGGGGGGAAAAGTTTTGACTTTCCCGTTGTGAAACGTGTACATATCTGCTCTTTTAGTGAGTAGCCGTGGAAGCACAGACATGCTGAATGTCATTTAAAGGGTCTCGGGGGCTTGTAACAGAAGACACCTCCTCGGCCAACCCTTGTTATGTTTCAAAGGTGCCACAGTTCGCTTGAGCGCTGCAAGATGTTTTCTCCCTTTAAAGTCTTAATGCAATGCTTTGTGTCCGTGATAAGTGATGATGAGTTGCTGATGGAGGATGTATGGATGAAGGTATTTGAAAGTGTGCAGTGAACTGGCTCAGCAGGCTGTATTTGCATGCGAGTTGCCTTTTCAGCACACTTGTCCCTGGTTATGTTTTTTGCACTTTATTGTACGTCGCTCTGGATAAGAGTGTCTGCCAAATGCCTGTAATGTGAAAAATGTAAATCAGTTGCTGTACTTAGTGTGTCTGTACTGTAGCAACTTCTGCATCTCCTGCCAAGGGAAACCAAGCAAAATGGCACGCACGTGTGTGAATGCACAAACTCCCCCCACGAACTCTCCTTCTCTCTCTTTCTCTCTCTAGCTCTCTCTCACTCTTTCTCTCTCCAGCTCTCTCTCCGGCTCTCGCTCTAGCTCTCTCTTTCTCTCTCTCTCTCTCAGTCTCTCTCTCTCTCTCTCTCTCTCTCGGCTGGGTTGGGTGCAGCAGCACTTTTGGATGCGCGTATTCCTGAAAACCTTGCCTTGCCTCTCAGACTGCTTCTATCTGTGGTGAGCAGGGACAACTGAGGAGCTTGGACCCCTCCTCTCAGTTATTAAGCTGGCGTGGAAATCCTGCTGCGATGAACAGTGTACTTAGCGTTATTTCCAATGCTTAATGTTTAATCCCTTGATAAGAAGGGAATTAATAGTATTCTCTTTTATGGTTATTGCATGCTGCATCCGAGCTGCATCTTTGTTCTTAGACCGTCAGGTCCATATAATTAAATCCTCATGTTGTATTCATACCTTATATGAAAGAAATAGTCTCTGTGCTGCTTATTATGCCATGTTTGAAAATGCTACAGGTGTTGGCCTGTAGCGTAGTGGTTAAGAGCGTCTGCCAAATGCCATTAATGTAATGAAATGTAATGTATTGAGCTCTTGAGGTTAACAACAATGGTAACAATACCACAATACCACTAGAGCTACTACTACTATACACATAGCCCTGGCTGCTCAGTGACCTGTCGGTGCCAGCCCGTATTATACACTCCAGTCTGTTATGCCCGGTGTTGGCACTTCCTCTCCCACAGTGAGCCGCAGCTCCTGTACACATTCCGGAGTCTGCACCTTTTTTTCCACGCGCAGTGCCAGCCTCTCTCTGGCAGCTCCGAGCCCAAACGCGGGCAGCTAAGTGCCTGTGACTCGGCAGCCTGTTAGCACTGCCCCGCGAGCTCTCCCGCCGCTGGTTTTGGGGATGAAGCAGCTGCCGTGTTTGCATAACCGGGAAGGCGGGCGTGATTTAGCGGAGGTACCGGGGCTGCAGCGCCGCTAACGGCGGCCTATACCAATGCAATACCAGAGCAGTACACATGCACGTCCGCACAGACAGACTAGAGCTATCGCACTCTCGCAAACACAGCCCAGAGCAATACAGTAGCACATCCGCACAGACAGACCGGAGCAATACAGTAGCGCATCCGCACAGACAGACCAGCGCAATACAGTAGCGATCACAGACAGACCAGAGCAATACAGTAGCACATCCGCACAGACAGACCAGAGCAATACAGTAGCGATCACAGACAGACCAGAGCAATACAGTAGCGATCACAGACAGACCAGAGCAATACAGTAGCGATCACAGACAGACCAGAGCAATGGGCGGCCTGTAGTGTAGTGGTTAAGGTAAATGACTGGGACACGCAAGGTCGGTGGTTCGATCCCCGGTGTAGCCACAATAACATCCTCACAGCTGTTGGGCCCTTGAGCAAGGCCCTTAACCCTGCATTGCTCCAGGGGAGGATTGTCTCCTGCTTAGTCTAATCAACTGTACGTCACTCTGGATAAGGACGTCTGTCAAATTCCATTAATGTAATGTAATATAGTACCAATCAGAGACAAACCAGAGAAATCGCCCTCTCACAAGGACAGCCCAGAGCAATACAGTAGCACATCCACACAGACAGACCAGAGCAATCACGCACTCGCAAAGACAGACCCAAGCAATCGAACACTTGCAATGACAGACCAGAGCAATCACGCACTCGCAAAGACAAACCAGAGCAATGGCACATTCACAAAGATAGACCAGAGCAATCGCACAAATGCAAAGACAGACCAGAGCATTCGCACACTCATAATGCCAGCCTGATGTGGCCTCCTGGTGTGGCTGGCTCTGCTGGAGGGTAGGACATTATTTCAGTTGAAATGTTACATGTAGGAGTGAGGGGGGAAGCATTATCTGATGTAGTGGACAAATAAGAGCATCGACTGAGTCCTGTGTGATTAATGGTGACCATGAGATCTCAGGGGGAGGGTGCTCTAAGCTGAAGGTTATAGGCTTAAATGTCCCTCAATCAGATAAACGGCTGAGTGCATATTCTAATGGTGTACTGCCGGCTAGTTGGAAGAAGGGTTTCTATTCTGTTTTTTTTTTTTTTAAGATGATTATAGCTTTGCATCCCAGTGCTAAATACATGTTCTAAATGCAATGTGTGTTTAAAAACCAGGTCTAAAGAGACGCTCTCGGCGTAATCCCTGTCAACTGAGTAAGTATGGGAAGTTGGGGGGTGAGAGTGTGGCGGTCAGGACACGGTGCTACATATGCAGGCCTTTATCTGATGCCTGCAGGCAGTATCAGATAAAAAAACACATGCCCGGCATGTTTCCCGTGCAGACTGCTGTTTGTACTTATTGAATTAAAATGTAATGCAAAATTCGGGGAAATATACTTGCGCGGTCCCACCTTGTCCCGCTCTCTAAATCCTTAGGATCGCTCCGCGCAGCTTTCCAGGCACAAAGTAATGAGGCGCCAATAAAAGATTATTGAAGGTGATATAACTATGTATGCGGCAGTAACTGCTTATGCTAACAGTAACAGTTTACGCTGTTGGGAAAACAGCGGGGATTTATGTAACAGCGGAGTGAAGGGTTTGCGTTTTAATCAATTTCCTTGCGCGCCTGACAGAGACTACTTTTGGCGTGCAGTCACTGTCATCATAACAGCACCGTACCCAAAAAATGCACCTAACGGTACCCTGGCAGGCGTGATACACTACCTCCTTTCATCTGTGGGGACTTTGATTAGGCCTTGTTTGATTTCACATGCCTCCTTCATTATTTAACTGGGCTATTATCCCATTGTAGACTCCCCAGGGCCAAGGGAATTGCCAAAAAGCAGCACACAGTGTTTTATTTGGTTAAAGCGTTATTATGCTTTCATTATTTCTTTTTACTTGGCAGATAGTAATGAGAAAGCGCTACAGAGAATAGGCGGATCACCTAAAGGCTCTGGTGAGAAAAATGCAATCGTACCGTTACAGGATAGCACTGCAGCGATGGACTGCACTGCGACGTATCTCGTTATATCTCCATCGATTCATTTGCTGTTTTTTGCCGAACAACCTGTGCGGAGAACAGAGTAGGCTTTGTGTTTTTATTGGTGCCGGGAATGGGGTGAGTAGTGAGAACTACAAAATAATACTTGACCACAGACAGTAATATACAACGTGGGCCTAACCCTGTTCTGGCTTGTTTGTTTTAAAGTAGCAGTAAGTTTCCGTATACCTCCAAGACTGTGCTTTTGGGGCTAAGAATTTTTATCGGGTTTCAAAGAACATCAATGTTCAAAATGGCCGCAATCAAGCCCCCCAATGAATCCTGCTGTCTCAACTCGTACGGTGGGAGCCATTTTGTGCCTGTGCGCCCACAGAGCAGTCCCATCTCACACACATTGTCTTATTTTCTCTTGGCTGAGAGAGAGAAATATTGACAGCAGCTTGTTTTATAATTTTGTGATGACTATGGATCACAGTAGCTGGCGATGGCTTGAGGAACTAGTAATATATTATTTTTTTTATGCTAAGAGGTATGTATTAATTGCACATTTTTCTCTGGGATTCGTCAGGGCCTGAACAATCCTGACCTGATTAATAACAACTTTGTGACGACAAAAGCAAAAAAGCAAAAAAAAAGTTGGTTGTCTCTGGGCTCTGAAAGCTTCTTGTCTCCTGCTCCTTGTCTCCTCAGGTTATCTCTAGACTCTTCTCTCTGCTCTGTGTCCTATGTGAATGCCATCAAACACACCTCTGTGAATAGGGACAATCCCAGACCAGTGTGAATTACCACCTACCTGCTGTTTGAAAACCTAGCTTGAGCTCGTCAAACCATGTTGAGTATGGTGCTGCTCTCCATCCCGTTTTTTCTGAACAGGCATATCTGAAACCTCACCCAAAAGGCTACCTCTCTTCAGGAAGAGTACTACCACAATATTGTTATTAAAACTGGACTCACTGCAAACATGTAGGCTCAGTCAGATGAGTGTGGATCGCTGACACCTGATATTGACTGAGCAGCTGTTTCCTGGCTGGGTGAGGTTTCCTCAGTATGGTCAATGATGCAAAAGGTTGTATACCTGCTAGCCGTGTCAATCCCATTTTTAATGACATTCTCAAGCACAAACAGTAAGATGTTTTTACAACCCCTTAATATGATATTTTGTTGCATTTCTTGATGCTTTAACAGTATATGACTAACCATAAACCTAGCATTTATTTTATTTTTTTAGAAAGGCAACATAAAGTAACCATTTAATTTATATTTCACTTCTTGTAATCTCTGTAATACATGATTATACTTTGAATACAATTATATGAAAAATAATGTGAGTCAGTCAGTTTCTCGGGGAGAAATTGACTTTACCTTACCTTTATGGTTTGCTTTAAAAAAAACTAAGCAATATTCGTAATGTAGCTGATACTACTGAGGTATCAGAGGTATCTGTTTCAGTTATGTTCACTTTGGTGGTTCGAAATGTTCGGGAAACTGCACCCTCTTTAGGACACTTCAGAAACTGCACAATGTGTAGGTGTTGACACTTGAAAGTAAATGATGGTCGACGAGTTGTTTATCTCCTTAATACTCAAATACAGATGATCTGAGATGCAGGGTGGATTTATTTACTCATTCATTTGGCAGGGACTCATATTGAGAAAAATATACAAGGCCAATATCGCAGATTCATATCTGAGCCAACAGGAAGGTAGGCACAGAACAGTCTTTAAATCAATGCTACAGAATATCATAAGCGTTATCTGCAATATTTTCAGTAGCTACTTCAAATGCATTTTAGCCCACACTTATCTTTCATATGTGCACAATACACTAGCAGTAGATACAACTAATATGCATGTACAGCATAATAATGATCTACAGGGGCAGCGTTGCCATAATTCATAATGTTTACATGGTACCAATTACAAGCATTGCATATTATCATACTAATGAGCTCATAGTGCTTAGCAGTGAGTGTAACATTACACAGCAATTATCAGATTCACGCAGGGCGAGAATGAGCAGTCGAGCACTATGGGATATGCATATAGAAGTTATGCTATCTGCATTCTGCTCGTTATATATGATCAAGCAGAATACGTGTGGGCCCCAGAAATGCAGTGGGCTCTTCGCTATTGTTTGAGAGTAGCTCATTCTACTGTTCAGCATTCAGACTCGGGGGAGAAAGAAGTATCAGTGTCACAGACACTCGAGGACACGGCATTTCTTCTCCCAGCCTAGATCATGATCTGGGAAGAGTAGGCGTTGAGTGACAGCTTAATTCTCCGGCGTGTCACCGTGGGAGGATGCGCGGCACACGGACGGCGATGAGGAATACGCTGCTCAGGGACGTTATTCAGCCAGAGTGGCACCGAGAGAGGAGCGGTGTTGAACTATCCGCCATTAATGAGAGGTCGCCGAGAGGTCGGAGCGGCTGCGTTTACGGTAATGGGTGGAGGCGGGGAGGTTAACTCTCAAAAAAAGCGAGGCTCCTTCTGGGTAGCGCGTCGTGCTAACGCGCTAGCCCTCGGCGTTTTGATGTGGCTGTGCCAGCACAGAGGCTGGGAGTCCCCCGGGGAACAGAGTGTAATTAGCTGCTACATTGCTGAGCCACAGAGGGTTTCAGTCAGCAGGGGATTCCCTGCCCTCGCCCAAATTTACTGAGGGCTCTGCAGGCTACGAATACCAATTCAGTCCTACATATACAATCAGATATCCCAGATCTGAAAAAAGGTCAAAGTTTTTTATTTTATTATTATTAGTGGTAACACATTACAATAACTTGTGTATTAGTTACATGAATATTTATACATTAGCAAACCATAGGATAAACTTATAATTAGTTCACCATTAATGGATACATTAACTGGTTTTCTCATTCCAATATGAATTGGCATGAACTAATGTAGTTGCTAACATGTACAAATACATAAACCGAGCTAAACAGCTTACTGTAACTTTTCAGTAGTTAGTTGTTAACAACTACATTAGTTCAAGCCAATTCGTGTAATCTTATTGTAAAGTGCCACCTTATTATTTAGAATTTATTTTGGTTTTGTTTTCCTTTAAGACCAAAAGATTAATTATTAGTAGTCACTATGCAGAGGACTGAATTCAGACAGCGATGTGGTTTTCTAGCATTCAGTGTTTGACTCTACATACAGTGCCTGTCAGATAAATAGCTGTATTCCCTTCATTATCCCTGTGTGACGTTGTTTACTCTTGTGTGAGAGAAGATATAGAACTTCCAGGTCGTGAACTCTGCGGAGCGTACATTGATGCTCACACAGTCGTCAGAAGGGGGGGGGGGTGGAGCGGAGCGAAAGAAAAAGCGCTTCAGCTATTGTTGTGACATGCCGTCAGGTTTGTGTTGATTGGCCCAGAGGAGGTTTACTGGCTGTGCGACACACACAGAGACGGCGTGTGTGCTGCTGTGGCTATGAGCGCGCCTTGTGAACAGACAGTGCGCTGCTGGAGCTATGAGCCTTGTGAACAGGCAGTGCGCTGCTGGAGCTATGAGCCTCGTGAACGGACAGTGTGCTGCTGTAGTTATGAGCGCCCCTTGTGAACAGACAGTGCGCTGCTGTAGCTATGAGCCTTGTGAACAGACAGTGCGCTGCTGGAGCTATGAGCCTCGTGAACGGACAGTGTGCTGCTGTAGTTATGAGCGCCCCTTGTGAACAGACAGTGCGCTGCTGGAGCTATGAGCCTCGTGAACAGACAGTGTGCTGCTGTAGTTATGAGCGCCCCTTGTGAACAGACAGTGCGCCGTTGTCCAGTGCGGCTTGGAGCGCCTCCTCCTGGCAGCCTGCCTCCGCGCGGTCTTCATCCCGCTCACGCACGTCTCCCCCACCTGACTGTCCTGACCCGCCCGTGGCTCCCCCATCACGCACGTCTCCCCCACCTGACTGTCCTGACCCGCCCGTGGCTCCCCCATCACGCACGTCTCCCCCGCGTGACTGTCCTGACCCGCCCGTGGCTCCAACGTCACGCACGTCTCCCCCGCGTGACTGTCCTGACCCGCCCGTGGCTCCAACGTCACGCACGTCTCCCCCGTCACGCACGTCTCCCCCACGTGACTGTCCTGACCCGCCCATGGCTCCAACGTCACGCACGTCACAGACCCGGTTCTGCGATAGGGCTCAGGAGGGACAGCCAAGGTGCTGTGGCCTTGGGGTGAGTGTGTGTGTGTGTGTGTGTTTGTGATTGTGCGTATGTGATTGTGTGTGTGTGTGTGTGTGTGTGTGTGTGTGTGTGTGATTGTGCGTGTGTGATTGTGTGTGTGTGTGTGTGTTTGTGTGTGAGACTGTGAGTATGTGATTTTGTGTGTATGTGTGTGTGTGTGTGTGTATGTGTGTGTGTGTGTTTGTGATTGTGCGTATGTGTGTGTGTGTGTGTATGTGTGTGTGTTTGTGTGTGAGACTGTGTGTATGTGATTTTGTGTGTATGTGTGTGTGTATGTGTGTGTGTGTGTGTGTTTGTGTGTGTGTGTTTGTGCGTATGTGATTGTGTGTGTGTGTGTGTGTGTGTTTGTGATTGTGCGTATGTGATTGTGTGTGTGTGTGTGTGTGTGACTGTGTGTATGTGATTTTGTGTATGTGATTGTGTGTGTGTGTGTGTGTGTGTTTGTGATTGTGCGTATCTGATTTCCTGTGTGTGATTTGTGTCTGTGTATGTATGTGATTGTGTGTGTGCATGCGTGCTTGCGTGCGTGCAGGTGCAAGTTCTTTTTTTGGGTCACACATGTGTATGTACATGTGTGCGAGTGAGAGTAGGCTTCATATTTCCATCTGTTATATCCAGAAAGTTGTATGTAGTTCCTTCCAGTTTTTGAATCTTCACTGATTTCTTGACACAGTTCTATGGTGTCACATGGTTGTATAGCATTATTCATAACTGATGTTTTCATGATTTTTTATGACTTCACATGCCAATCTGTCCTCCTCTCCTATGCCAGACAAATCCCTAAATATCATGTGACATACACCCCCCACTCTCTTTATTAATGAGCAACCACATATCCTACAGAACAGTGCACTAGGGCTGTGTGTCAATATATACCCCTCTGTTACCAAATATATGCCAATACCTATTCATTGCAAATGATTATTCTCATTACTCCTGTCACTGTCTTTAGTATTGGTTTGTAATAGAGTGTTCTTCAGTGCTCATGTAAAACATGTCTGCTGGAGTGCGGTGTGTCAGTAATAATTGGATTCTAACAGTGTGCTGAGAGTGTAGTGGCGGCTTGGCTCCTGGCAGTGGCTGCCCTGTAATTACCCTAGATTGCGGGGGTCACCCTGTCCTCTCAATTACCAGGCCTGGGATTGGGTGTCCCAGTTGCCCCACTTGAAGGCAGTTTTTCCTATTACCGGCCCGGAGCAGGGCCCGCGGTACCCCTCCAATTACACTGAGAGTGCTTGTGGGAAGGGCCGCGATCGCAGTGCGTGTTCAACACCCTCGGTCTTTTCCTTGTGCATGTGGCAGCAGTGGGTAGCACAGCTGCTGTAGTTAAGCACAGCAAGGAGGTCCTGGGTTCGAATCCCCGTCGGCCGGGGCCTCTCTGTGCGGAGTTTGCATGTTCCCCCCCGTGTCTGCGTGGGTTTCCTCCGGGTACTCCGGTTTCCTTCCCACAGTCCAAAGACATGCAGGTTAGGCTGATTGGAGAGTCTAAATTGCCCGTAGGTATGAGTGTGTGAGTGAATGGTGTGTGTGCCCTGCGATGGACTGGCGACCTGTCCAGGGTGTATTCCTGCCTTTCGCCCAATGTATGCTGGGATAGGCTCCAGCCCCCCTGCGACCCTGTTCAAGATAAGCGGGTTCAGATAATGGATGGATGGATGGATGTTCATGGTGTGCTCGGAGTAATCGGGGTTTCCAGCTAAGGGTGCAGGCCACAGATCTGGGGTCAGCTATCATCAAAATGGCTGTCATGGCAGAGTGTCTGTCGCACCACCAGCGCTGGAGCAATGCAGCCGTGGCCAAGCGAGTGTGTGCTTTGAGATTGACTCCTTAGAGCGGTAATGCTCCAGCTTGGGAGAGGGGGGGTTAAATTCTCAGTAAACGACAAGCAGACAAGCACGACAGCGTTTCACTGTTATTGCCACTGTTAAAGAGCCATTTTACTTCCTACTCCCAGTTAAGCTGTGTCCTAAATCACAGACATTGCTGTCACTGTCTGTGGTTTAAATGTGTAAAAGACTGTGCATGAATATAGAGGAGCTAATGGCAGCAGATGTGTGTGTCACAGTGTGTGTGTGTGTGTGTGTGTGTGTGCGCGTGTGCGCGCGTGTCTGCATGTGTGCGTGTTTGTGTGTGTGTGTTTCTTTCACATCCAACATTTTCTTCTTCACAAACGTTATTGACTGAGATAACATTGCTTTAACATTTGCACCAAACATTGGCATCGCCACTGAATGCTGGAGAGGGATCAAACTCATCACTAATTTGAGTGTGGATAATTCAGCTCTCACTGCAGCACAGCCTTGGCCCACTGCCTCTGTGCCTCTCTTTCAGGTTTACACAGCTGTTTCCAGCACTTTACCCACAATGCCAACAACCTCCGTCAGCGCGCGTTCACATCCAGGGTGGAAATGTGTCAGTGTTTCTGTTTGACGAGAGCGCTGATGAGAGAATGATTCGGATGATCGACGTGCTCTGCTCAAAGAGGACTTAGTGGATGGGTTGCAGTGTTTGGGTCTGACTGGAGTCATTTCGGGGTCGGGGGGGGGGGGGGGGGGGGGGTTTACCTGTCCAGCAGTCACAAGGCCTGTTGGGGTGACTGCGGCCAGGATGTAGATGTGTGAGTTTATAGGGGAATAAAGCTCACCGTATTTCAATATTATTTGTCTATTTATTTGGGTCCTTGAAAACAATAGTAACAATATGAATGCATGTATCTAGAAAACAACAACAAAAAATAGCAATATACCGTATCAACACATCAAGACAGTAATGCAATGACCGAAAAGGCATAGGCCGAAGCGTTAGCTCAAATCCCGAGATTGTGATTTCACAGTCACTGGCATTGTGAGATTTTATGTAATGCCTTAGGTCGCCCTCTCTCTGGCCTCTCTGATTGGTCCCCGAACCTGTGACGCTCGGCTCACGCCCGCACCGCTGACATCACTCCTCCGCTCTCTTTGAGGGGATCCCCGCGCCTCCCCGCGCCTCCTCGTGCCCCCCCCCCCCGGGGCGGCGACTCCTCCGCGCTCGCGGCGCATTAATTATGGAGCGCTGGCGGAAGTGCACAAGCCCCGCTAATTAGAGTCCCCAGCCGGGATCGGGCGAGCGGCCATTTGCATCGGGGCTCAGCCCTGGAGGTGTTTGATTTGCTAATACCCCGTCCCTTTGATGTTTAATTCAGACCCTGGCACAAGCGGAGCGACCCGGGCGAAGGAGCCGTCAGCAGGGGCTGGAATGCGCCGCGCGCGCGACGCGCACCGTCTGTGTTGTCATGGATACAGACACTAAAGCACCTGCTCTCTGCCTCCGCCGCGCAGAGGGCGCGGATAAGTGTCCGTACCTGTTTGTTTCTCCTCTTCTGCTCCTCCTCGCCGATCTTTCGCCCCCATGGCAACCGTAGCTGGGCGCAGGAGTGACTTGCAGCACGCCCGTAGGATGTATGGGGAAGGTGTGGACTGTTATTATATAAAAGAAAGAATGCACAGTGTTTCGAAAGGCCATTTTTAAAATGTTTATTGATCCGTAAGCGCAGGCAATTACTGTGTTTCCTCTCTCCAGCGATTACCACTTGTTTGATGTTTGCAGCCAGCATTCGACAAACTGACCTATAGCAAAAATCTGCTTTTCATCTGAGGTCATTTACACTACTGGCTGTGTTCCACTCACAATACAGGCATTTATTATGTTTAATTTTGGCAATAGGTATAGAATAACAAGTCTTTTTCTTGCCCCAGCTACATCTAATGCCGTATGAATTACTTCTGAAGTCTAGTGCATACAGGGATCAAAGCGAGCGAAATCAATCCGAGAGCTCGTTCTACACATCCGTCCGCTCACCGTCAGAGCGGTTAAACGGAGACATGCTGAAAATTTACGGGTCACAGGCTGCTCTGCCTCTGCAAATTAACCGCACTGTTGCCGAAGTATATCATGGAGTTTTTACATATTGTTACTGAAAGCTATTTTATAGATAAGGCGTGTGAGACTCCGTTTGCTGTACAAGCGCTGTGGTGCTGTAGGTGGCCTGTCTGAATAATCCATAGCCCCGGGGACAGAGGAGACGAAAGAGACTTGATAGCCAGCGATAGCGTCCTGCTATGTGAAGTGAAGGGCCTCTCGGCAACGGGCTAATTAAGAAGCGTCAGATGCGAGCGGGTGTGAGGACGCCTCGTTATGTGTACTGCGAGCATCGCCCTGGCCCCGTGTCGTTCGTGTACGTGTGCGTCAGGGGCCTTCGGTGAAAGCCGCGAGCACCTGAGGACCTCAGACTCCCCGTTGGCCTTAAATCAGCTCAAATCAATCAAAGATTTCACTTGTGATGAACTGATCTGGTCTACAGTAACCGAGGAAAAATGGTCCGCCAGGCCGGCCCTGTGTGTCTGGACTGGTCCCAGTGCTGCCTCGGTGTTGTTTTTTTATCCGAATATCTTCAAATCCATCAGCCAGCGCAGATAACTGGCCCCATCGATTGCTCTCCCCTGTCCCCAGACCCCATAGGCCAGCGGGAGTGTTAGTCATTGTGGCTGATCGGTGCCTGATGATGAAGTCAGCCCTCCACTCCTGACACATACGTCATACGGCTCACACACAAGGCCTAGGTCAGATGACTCATCGTTACTGATTGGATGGATTGAGCAGGCCATGAGGTGATTTTTTATTTATTTTCACAAAACCCATTCAGAACAAGTGAAGCAACACCTCACCGAAGCTGAGAAACAGAGGAGAGATTGAGAAATAGATGGACAGATAGATAGATAGAGAACGTTTTTGGGTTGTAAGCCACCTTTATTGCGACACTAACATCACATTATAACTAAACATCACAGGCAATTTAATGCAGAACATTTAAAACCGAAAACAAGAAACTTACAAAAGAAAGAAAGAAACCGAGAGAGAGATGCGTCTTCATTGGTTTTTGTTCGTATCTAAGGGGTTTCATTAATTTTGAAATACTGTATCTGATATTCTTATATGTGAAGTTATATGTTCACAGATTAAATTCATGATATAGATTCAAGTTAAATTGGAAAGTATCAATCATTAATGATGCATGTATGTGGATGTCTGATGTCTTAAATATGCAAATACTGTAACAGTAATGGTATGAGTTTGAATCAGAGCATATTTGCACCATATGTAATTACTATACAAACTGCTATATAAGTCATATTAAGTGCTTGCTTAACCTCACATTGAGCAATCTTTGAAAACATATGTTGCTGTTTTTCTTTAATGTGTTGTGCAGTAGGACCCTTTCTGTCCTGTAGGGATGCAGTCATGCATCTGGGTTAAGAAGGTGTGATATTCTTTCACCAATTGGTCATTCTTGCCTAATGTGTTGCTTGTTGCCGTTTATGACCTGTAATGTAGGCCAAGCATCAGATGAGCCCTGAGCTGGTGGTTAAGTAACCGTTCTGTCCGAATGAGAGGAGGTAACAGAGAAGCACAGCTTAGTGAGACAGAGTGGTCTCATCAATAATTCACGTAGTGTCAGCGCTCAGACCTGTAAACTCATTTACAGGCAATGTGACTGGTCTCGCGTTGGCAAATGTTTTGTGAAAATGTTGTATTTGTTTTAAACAGAACATGGTAAGCTCCAAGTTGGCTTACAATTATTGATCATAATTAATAATAATATTCATTATATCTCTCTTAACCTATTAGGCAATGAACACACTTTATTGCCACAAACACCATTGTATTTAGTAAATACTTTACATGAAACTACTCATTATGTTTGTGTCCATGGCAGTTCATCATTGTGCATCATGTAAAATTATCCATGACTCTGTCATGGTACAGTATACCACTATAAGCTAAAATCTCATTCTCTTATTTCATATTTTGGGGAATTGGGCATGATGTCATGAATCCAGACCGAAAACACGCCTGTGCCATCTTAAGACCACACATGACGTAGGGTGTTAGGGTCTCTGTCAGAGCTGTCAGATCTGATATAATTGCGCTAATTAATCGGAATATACTCAGGGAAACGCAGAGGCTCCAGCAATCCCTAACTGACATGCGGTGTAAGATCTCTTTTGCTTTGATCATTTACGTATTTCACAGTAGTTTCCTCTTGTTTTCATGTTCCTATCATTCGTTTTTTTTCGATGGTTTTGCGCTGAATGTTGTTACAGCTGATATAAGATTGCGTCTTCTTATTAGCGACTTGTAGGTTTCTGAGGAGAAGGAGATGAAAACAATGGGCGAATCCTTCAGGATCAGCTGTGTGTGGGCGGACATGACTAACTGCAGCTGGCTCGCTCCGACTCTCGCTTTCTGTCCCTCTCTCTCTCCCCCCTCTCTCCCTCCCTTCCCCCCCTTAACTAGTGTAGTCTCCGGCGTGCAGAGAGCATCCTGCTAATTAGGGGGGTCTTCAGCAAAAGACACAGGAGAGGACGCAATTAAGACACAAACAATGAGACCCTTTCTTTCGGGGCTTAATTTAGCCCCCGAGTGCAAGAAGGAGATCGAGCAAGCAGCCAGGAGGGCCATGTGACAGTGGGCCCTGTGGTCGCCCAGTCCAAGGTGCAAGGTGAGGCTTTGGCAGTGTGAAATCCTCCCATCCGTACGCCAGTACCCTTCCATGTCCCCCAGTGGCTAAGCGAGATCTCCCTTCCCTATACCGCTCCATGAATCTCCACAATGGCTTCTGTGGATGTGGTACTGTAGGTCCAGTGCTTCACAGTACCATAAATTCCGTTAAGTGTTTCCATATTACAGTGAGCGTGGCAGCATGTTAATGCTATGCAATGTAAGTGAGAAAGTATTTTCCCTGCAAAATGAATGTAAACCATTTATAGGGCTGTAGCATGTTGTCAAAGATCTGCGCTGATACACATTGATGGAGAGCAGACTGATGTTAGCGTTAGGGCCGATCAATTTAATTTCCAGTCAAATTAGTTACTTTCAGCAAATGTAAACGTTCAACTTAAGACACATTTGTTTTGTAATCGGTTGACACGCGGATTCCCGTGTCCTCCCGTTTCCTCCAGATACTTTCAGCGCGCACCATTTTGTTTCCGTCGCTGCGGTTTTGTACCCAGCGGTACAGGCTGCTGAGGAACAGCGGATGACGGCGGGACAGATTGCGGCGCCCGGCTCGTGCCGACTCCCTGGCCGCGCGGGCCCCGCCCCGGCCAGCCCGTCTCCCAGGCTGAGCAGCGGGGGTGGCACTGCACTGCAGAGTATCCCCGTGTTTTAGACAGGAAAGTCTAAAACAAGCTGAGAAAGCCTTCTATTCTGAAGGCTGACAAGGGTGCGCGGGAGATGTTTCCTTTCCGCAATGCCAGGCGGAAATCACGGTGCTTGAGCATTCGCTGACTTTGCCTTTGTTTAACGGAGCCTGTTGTTCGGGGGGGGCCGCCGATTCGATCCAGTCCCATTAGGAAGGCACCTTCACCCGTCTGCTTCCAGTTTAACTTTGGGCTGGGGCTGGGTGCGTCACCATATCGAACCCTGAAGCATATAAGAGCACATTAATAACTCCTCGACACGATGCATACATTTTGACCGCTCATATGTCGTAGTGACATGACATCACTCTACAATATGTTCAGATGGAAGCTCTTGTTGTCTAATTAAAATGTCTCTGCCCGTCTTAGCCGGTTTTCCTGGGTTATAATTGCTGCAATCTCATTTCCCCTTAAGATGTTCAGTCAGCCTCTTCGACAAATTTATATTCACCTTTTTCCATTTACTCCCACAACTCCAGCCCGCTGCAAACAAGGACATCATTGTATTGGATTCCATTTACTCATTTGTTTAATCAATTTCGATTAGGCTCCGATTTGTTAAGCTAATGAGATGAAACATGTGACAGCATCTCCTGAATATAAATAGCAGGAGATCAGAGAGGGTACAGGCAGCCTGTGCGTAATGGGGTTTGCCGCACTCACCGCTGAGAGACCGCACGCACCTGTCGCCCCCTGTCTCCCACCGGGGGAACTGCACTGGAACGGTGCGTGTGTGTGTGCCTCAGGCTGCACTGCCCCATTGTGTTTTTCTGGGTTTTCTTTCTTAAAAAAGGGGATAAGCGGCGTTTTTTGGGACGTAATTGCTGTTGTAAAAGTTGGAGCCCGGAGTCACAATACCGTGTGACATGTGAAGTTGGCAGAGGGACCTGAACGCCACGCGTTGGGAGAATCTGGCAAGCGAAGCAATTACTTGGTTTTTTCCGCAGGATCAAAACATCTTCTCCAAATGTCACTAGCCTGAGGGCTACATCAAACCGAACATCTTTTAAATAATGCAGACAGAATAAGTACCCTAACTGTTATTCATTTAGAACCGTTATTCATCGTTAATGGCCTTAAAAAAAAACAAAGGCTGCTGTCCTCAGTGATTCTCAAGTGTTTTGTTTTCTCCGGGGTGGAAGCACGTACTGTACTGTTCTTATAAAAGCAGTACAACAAGAGCTCATCACGCCCTGTGCTTCAGGATTAGGAAACTGTAAGATGAGGTGGCAGCAGGAGGGGTGGGTTGGGGTTTGGGGGATAGGGGGAGTGCTCCCAAATGGCTGCACTGTTTATATCTTCTAAATGGTTGCTTGTTCGTTTCTCTGTATTTCATAATGAATGGCCCTACCATTCAATATGACATATATTACAGTAACTAAACAAGATAAAGAGTCCCATTTCCATCAGTCAACACATCTTCAGATAGAGCGTACTGTACATAAATAAAGGAAATGTTACTTTGTCTGAGTTTGGTCTGTAGTTCGGTTTTATCTCTCGCATAAGCCATTTCCTTAGCACAAATCCACACTCAGTTAATGTTAACAAATAATCCCCTGGAAATGATTATGATTGTATTTTGCGCCCAAAGGCCACCTCTGTTGTGCTTTAGAAACCACTTTGATTATCAGACTAGCTTCCCGAAAACATCGGATACAAAGCATTAGTAGAATTTATGTGCAAATGGTTTACGTAAAACCATAATTCTTTTTTTCTTTTTTTTTTGCCAGTGCTATGTCAACATTACTTTATTTGGATAGGTACTTCCTGTTGTGACAGAAGAGTTGACTCAGTACACACACTGCTAAAGACCACAGGAGTCTCTTCTCACATGATGACATCCTGTTGATCACATCCCTTTGTCTTGGGCGTTGACCTTTCCTGGATTCACTTTGTTACCGATGGTAAATATTTGCAGATAAACTAAAAACAATATATACATTTGGATAATTTAGTAGCAAACAGTTTAATTACTCACGGACACCCTGGCTGCAGGCTAATGACTGACTGACTGATCGACCGACCATCCAACAGACCAACACTAGCAGCTTTTTTGAAAATCCTTTTATCCCAATTAGAGCCTAAGAGAGCATGGTCTCCTTGGAGCTTGATCACAGTACAGCAGTGCTTCTCATGCTAATTTCACAGACCACTGAAAAATATTATTAAAAACATGGAGGGCCAAGCCAGTCTCAAAATATAATATCAAAACAAAAGCTAACCAGCTAGCTAAATATTACTAATTGCAATTTTCATAGAATCATAACATTGTCCACAGACCATCTGGGGGAATCTTGCAGACCACTGTTTGAGCAGCACTGTATTCTAGAAGTGTTTTATTGAAATTGAAGTGTGATTGACAGTCGTTTGAAAATCATATGCATAGATTGTGATTTATTTTCCTCATTGCCAGTAGTGGGTAATGTTACCCAGGCCCAGGCTGGTTTTCAATATGTTGGTGACGTAAGTTTGCCTTGAGAACTGGCCATTGGTTACAGGCTATGCTTAAGGGACTGTGTCACATTTATGCACCATTGGCCGTAATGTGTTGGGCTCGGAAAATGACTGGTTGCAATGGGCTAATTTGTCTATTCAAACTTATAATTAAGTACACTTATTTACCTGTAGTAGTTTAATGCTGGAAGCTAGTATATATATATACCCTCAAAAATGGCAAAAAATCTAGAGGAGCTTTGGAAAAGACAAAGAAAGAGAAAAATAAATTTGTATCATCTCTTCCTTGTATGACGGAATCGATAGATGTTGCAAGTCACTGGCTAGGAGGCAAGGCTTTTTAAAATTTTTATTGGACAGATCACCTCCAGGGAAAAACGCGATCAGCAGTGGCACACTGGTCTGGAACAATAGGTCGTGCACCAGCAGTAACTCCTGTGAACAACAGGAACTGCGGCCACGTTGCTGTCTGAGCACCAGGACAGAGCTCAGTTCATGACTCTCTGGAAGCTGTTTGTCTGGAGCAAGGACTCATGACACATACGCACCTCCCGCCCTGGCGTCCGATACCCAGCTTTTTACATTACATTAATGGCATTTGGCAGACGCTCTTATCCAGAGGGACGTACAGTTGATTTTAGACTTAGCAGGAGACAATCCTCCCCTGGAGCAATGCAGGGTGAAGGGCCTTGCTCAAGGGCCCAACGGCTGTGTGGATCTTATTGTGTCTACACCGGGGATCGAACCACCGACCTTGCGGGTCCCAGTCATTTACCTTAACCACTACGCTGCAGGCCGCCCTCAGCTCTGTGAGGAAGCATGCGCTCCATTCACTGGAGACCGTAGCTCTGTAAACGTCACGGTCTGACCGCCGGTGCGGCGGGGCGTTCGTCCTCGTCAGGAGAATGGAGGGGGGGGGGGGGGGGCAGAGGAGGTGCAATGGGGACGGGGGAGGCTGTGTGGTGCTGTGTGTTTTGAGCTGCTCTGTCGTGTGACCAGAGGAGGGACTCGCCCGACACGCAAACACGCAAACACACTCACGCAGCTCCGGGTTCAACAAACGTGGAGCGGTTTCCCAGCATCGACACGGATCCAGCCGTAGAGCAGAGCCTGAGTAGATCTCCATGCTGGAGTGGCTTCCCTGCCTGGGTCTGCAGAGGAGAAGATGAGTAGAGTACGGTGGAGGTCTAGGGCTCATGGGCAAGATGGTGTACGGTAACTAGCATTTGCTTGAAACTGTCAAACCTTGTTCCAGTAAAGTTCAAATCTTTGGTCACAGGTTGTAAAGCCTGAAAAGCTGCAATATGAAAATCCGATATCTGTTTCAGCCTTTAGTGTTTTCTTGTACTGTAGCTGTACACGTTTTGCCCCTCATTTTCTGTGTTATTTTCACCACTGTCTTTTTGCTTTTAAACGCTGGCTTTTAAAGTGCATGGGTGGTGGAAGTGCTTTACTCCTGGTAGCATTTGCAGTGATGTGAAAAGCTCCATTCTGTCCTGGGTGATCCATTATACTCTATTCTACGCAATACCAATCATATTTGAATAGCCTGGTTTCTGACCAAGGTACTGTTTTGTAGGCCCCAAACGAGTGGAGCCAGGTCTGCTGTGTTTCTCTGAAATAATTAGCATTCCATTAATACATGCCAGAGTAAACAGGACCAATGAATCCCCCCTAAATCCGGCCTGAATTTGTACAGAGAGCACAAACAAAATACATGAAAATTCCCTGGAAGGCTTTTCCCCCAAACTTCATCATCTACAAACAACACGGAGGACAGAATCACATTCATTATACTAATGACACTGAAAGTAAATGTGAAAATAAGTATTCAAAATGTGTAGTTGCTTTGGTTAATTTCCCTGCTGAAAGCTGAAATGGTCGTACACTCCTGCTCATGCTCTTTGATTGCCACTGTGATGAAAGGATGCTTTCCGACAACCAACCAAGTTTGTTTTCTTTTCTTTTTTTTTTACATGAGGAATCAAGGGATGTTCCAGACTATGTTCTGTTACCACCGGAAAGCAGGCTTTTCCCCTGTCTGATCCATGTAGTCAAGCCTTTGTGTAGCAGCCTGTAGGACAGTCAGGAGGCAGCACAGCTGTAGCTGTATAGTGGCTGTAGAGTACCCGTGTCTGTATAGTGGCTGTATAGTACCCGTGTCTGTGTAGTGGCTGTATAGTGTACTTGCACTTGTAAGTCGCTTTGGATTAAAAGCGTCTGCCAAATGACAAAAATGTAAAAAATATATATATATAGTACCCGTGTTTTGTAATGAGCCTGGTGGTGGCAGGTGGCAGTGGAGGGAGCGTCTGCTGGCCTTTCAGCTCGGGTGCTTTTGATCAGACAGATGAGTGGCAGATCACCGTGCCCCGGTGAAGCTCAACACCAGCAGATAGAGAGGCCGTGAACACAGCCCCCATCATGCTCCGCTCTGTCACTTCTGTGGAACAAAGGCAGAGGAAAAGGAACCTTGTCTGCATGTTGCCTCCGCCAAGACTTGTGGGGTAGAACGTATCGGAACTTCAAAGGCCATTTAAAATGGCACCGTGCTAATTGGGTATTTTCATATTCCTCTTGCGATGACTCACCCGTTTGCGCAGGACATAAACCACAGGAACACGCCGTCTGTTTTTCTACCCAAGTTAAAACGAAGGGACATATGACTAAGTAAGGCCCTCTTCTGTTTACATTTTGGCGATTGCCATCACAGCTAGTGCTGTGCTCTTTAGACCATCTCCGCAAACATGCCCCCGTTATCTAATTTGTAGATGTCTCTGGTGCTTTGATGTACAACGATGGAGGATATCAGTCTTGGCGTTGGTATAATTCTCCAATTTCTCTCTGTTGTGTAATTGGGACACGTAGCATAATTCACCGTGTACTGACTAAGCTAAAAGGAAGAGTGGAGACAAAGACAGGAGCAGTCTTTTTCCCCGTCTCCCTCAATGGTAGGGCCCTGTGGAATACCTACAGCGCTGTGTGTAGACGGTACAGAAAGGTCCATTACCGGTATTTATTTAAATGTAATGTTCTTCATGAATTATTTACTCCGTTCATTAAATATTTAGCATGGAAGGGCTTAGTGGAAGGAGCAGCACATTAGCAAGGTAATGAGACATGAAGGCCCCGGGTTGCATACATACTAACTCACAAGTGTCAGTTACACATGGCGGTACAGAGCAGACGTCTCTCTCCCTGCGCACACAAATTCAGGCTGACGCCACTTGGAGCAGAGCTCACTATGATGTCAAACGTCAGTTTATTTAGACATAATTTGTATGCGCGATACGTCTTGTTTATGTTGCATGTTCCAACCGCCCTGTAAACGTTTGATCAGAAAATCACCCCTCAGGAAAAAAACGCTGGTTTGATCCAGGAGTGGACCCGCTTGGTGATTAATATCCACTTGATCTTCCTCCTGTCTGTGTTCTTGATACAGGTTGCTATAGTGCTCTATTCCGGGTCCTCACGTCGATGAGAAAGGAAAGGCCTACCTCACCTTCATCCCGCTGCCCTGTAGCGGCTGTTTTATGTTTGTTTTTCGTGTTTTGAAACCCGGCGTTTGACCCGGCGGCCACGGCCTTTCCTGGCAGTCCAATCAGCCGCAGCGCAGTTTGTCATGATTAGGAGCTTCTCCTTCTGCCAAGCTGTGCGGTTGGTTTGGGTTGCCGTGGGGAAAGTGCTGTCTTTGTGGATATGAGGCCTCTCTCTCACTGTGGTCATGAGCAGAAGCAGCTGGGTTGTGTGGGAGCAGAAACGGCTCGTCTTCATCTGCACAGTACAGTCCTGAACCCATCAATCCTGCTGCGTGCAAAAATTAAGATTACACATACAGTGCAAATAAGGTTATAATACCCTCATATTAAAGCTGGCGGTCTGAACCTCATATTCAGTTTCATTTCAAATCCAAATGTGCTGGAGCACGGAGCCAAAACAACAAAAATTGTGTCGCTGTCAAAAGACTGCGCTGTATGTATTAAAGACACAGGCTGAATTCCACTCAACATTCTGTCGATGTCGGCGATGCAAACCGTCGACTCTAGAGAGACTCATGCTTGACAGGGACGGGCTTTTGTTGCTGAGCTGAAACAGCTGTTTTGAGTTTGGATTGGGTGTGACAGGTCAGGGAGCTTCCTTCAGGATCCACAGAGCCCCTCCATCACACCGTGACTTCGTGCTCCGGAGTCATCCTGAGACGCAGAACGCAGCACGTCTCCACTTCCTGTTTCCACCGCTCTGAGCGGAGCAGGGACGCGGCGGAACTCTTAACGGCGTGTCATAGTTTTCATTCCTCAATCAGTCAGCTAATAGAAATAACCAGAACATCTGGAGCGCTGATTATGGAACGCACGTCGCTTATGGTTTCCGTCGTTTGAGTTGATCTTCCGCCAAAATTCCCTCCGGAAAATATTGCCTTTGTCAGCTGAGCAATAATATTTGCCCCATATTTGTAGTTGCCACTGACGCAATTTAGAGGAATTATTTTCCACGCTTTACTGTCTGGTCATTTTTGTTAGCTCACTTGCACCAGGCAAGATCAATCAAGCACAAAAGAGTATTGAACAGAAAACAGTTGCTTATTTTACCCAGGTCTGGTGCAGACCCTGATGGGCTCTGTTGGACAGTGTTGGGGTTTGCAGACTGACGGGGCTCTGTCCATACTTTCTGCCCTCTGGCACCATCTCTTGGTTCCTAAAATATGCCTTGTGGAGTAGGCCCAGCTACAGTTTGTGTAGGCTGTTGTTTATGTGAATACTGTGGACTTTTTCTGGCTGGGTATAACATTTAAGAAGACTGCTGGATGTCTATAACTGTACCCAAGTAGGGTCAATATTATTACCAGCCATGTGCTTTTATAAACCACAATTGTGTTGGGAACGAGCAAAAAACTGTGGGAATTTATGTAATATCTGGACCCATATTTTGCTCATAAATTTATTCCAGAGTGGTCTCCCAGGCGAGACTCCATATCGGAACAGGAAATGTTCTCACCCGCATCGTTAATCCCTGACCAAACTTGAATTCTTGAATTCTCCAGTTCCTCCGAGGCTTGTTCCATTCCAAAACCTTCCTTAGAAGGCAAAACTACTCCCGGACAAACCTTATAGTACCACCTGTGTCATGTTACTGAGATATGAATGCTCGGTCAGAAATAAAAGATATGTCAAAGGCACAGAACACACTTGGCAGCCATGTAGATCAGGCATTGAGAAATAGACCAAATCTCAGTTGGGATCTTCAGGTTCCCTTTTAGGTACCTAACCCAAATTGTTTCACTGCTGAACGGTATATGTCCAGATGATGCATGCACTATAAATGGGTCACGTTAACAATGAGTTGAGTTAAATGTAAGTTGCCCTGGAAAAGGATCCCCACCAAACAAAACATATCCTATGACGTAGAAGGAAACCCCACAGGACCCTGCGTGATGGATGATGTGAGCTCTGCTCTTATTCGGGAGGTTTTTCAGTTGTCTTCTCCTCTGTTGCTCTTCGCAGGACCCCAGAAGCAAACACAAGTTCAAGATCCACACCTACGGGAGCCCTACCTTCTGTGACCACTGCGGCTCTCTCCTCTATGGGCTCATCCACCAGGGGATGAAATGTGACAGTAAGATGAGATTCAGCTTCATGTTTTTACCAGTGCTTATTTATGTGTATTTATGTGCACACACCGAATGGAATTAAAACACAACACATGCTTTCGACTCCCAATTTATTCATGACGAAATTAATGAACGGTTTTCCTACGTAGCGAAAATCGACGGAGAACAAACAGCAAGATTATTTCAGTGGGTGAATTCTGCATAGTGAATTCTTAGGTTTTTTCATCACGTGGCATTGAAATCATATCAGTCCACCCATTGAGAAGTGCTGCACAAATCCCTGCAAGCACGCTGAGTCAGGGATCCTGATGACATGTATATAAATGTAAGGACTGTAGGATTAATTTCAGCTGAATACGGTAAATTAGTCCAGCATATGTACCGTGCCTTGATCCCTGCCAGCGGGGAACGTCTGACAGATGTTTTAGACATGGGCACGCACGGCTGTGTGGAATGTGCAGAGTCATTTTTAGCCCGAGTTAAATGCAATGTGTTGACATTATCGCTACAGTATTCCACAGTTCAGACGTTTCACTTGGCATTGAAGTACAGTTGGTTAATGTATGTTTATCTGTACATGTCACCACTGCCTCCAGTGCCCTTATCCTGGGAGTTCTGACTCACTGTATAAAGCAGGAGCTAATTTCACCAGAGAGCATTGTGGGATACCGGATGATGTCAATCACACAGATGATTTAGCTGGAAACTGTGATTACACTTGGCTGCTCTGTACTGTGTATTGTATCAGTTATAATAACTTGCATCTGTCTGAATGTGCTGTGGCTTCAGATATACTAGCATTGTTATTCTGCACACTCCAAAATGTCTGCCAACCCCGGGCACTGGCATCCCTGCCCACAGCATCCCAGTGGCCTCTTTCCGTCAACCTGGCGGCATTTTTAGCAGCCTTAATTAGTGAACCTCTCCTCTGCTCACACCACACAGTCACAGGAGGGGTGCAGAAAGGTTTAAAAAAGGGCCACTGCACACTCTCCTGTCGGCAGACAGCCTGGGCGTAAGTGGATGATGTCTTGGGAATACATTTGCTATTAACTCAGATGAGATGCTTGTTAACTGATTGGATTGTCATGATAATTTTTAAGTACAACATTCATTAGAAATATTCGAGGCAAAACCATATGCTTCACTTTTAGCATCTCACACTGTAATTATTTATGTTGGTCAGGCATGCAGCAAACTACAGTGTGAAGCAAATTAAATATGCACACTTCTTGGGGAAATCATTTTCATTTTGAATCCATTCATCCGTGGATGTGATAGTGCTTCTAATCCAAAATTTTCAGTCTAAATTGGCGTTTTTCCAGTCAGACAGAACCGTTCTCTAGTCTCTCAGCCCAGAGGCTCCTGCTACACGTTTGCACGCACTTGATTCTCTGTCATGGTTGTATATCCCCTATGGTCAACATTGTTAAACAGGAATTATATTGTCTGACGTTTCCCTTTGTAAACTGGGAAAACCGTAATTACACCTTGCGTATGTCTCTTCCCTCCTTGCCCTTGCCAATTTCAAGCGCACTTTTGTCTTGCTGTAATATTGCATTCAGTTGGCAGTTCAGTTTAGTCTCTGAATAGCACTCATGGTGGTATTCACTCTGCATCTCGGCAATCCTTCGTAATGAGATCCAGGGGGAGTGGGAATTAGATAGATGGATATATTTATTATTATATTTTAATCATGTGGTTAGAGCACGTACACATTTGTGACTTAAGAGCAGACGCATAGGCGCTGTTAGTGTTCATCATAAGCTCAGAGCTCAGTGCCTGTACATTACACCAGAGCAGCCAATGAGAAGCTTTCCTAAAAATGAGCTGGAGGAGTGATGTGTGTGCGTGTGTGGGTGTGTGCCTGTGTGTGGGTGTGTGTCTGTGTGATCGTGTGGGTGTGTGTCTGTGTCTGTGTGATCATGTGGGTGTGTGTCTGTGTGCCTGTGTATGGGTGTATGTCTGTGTGATCATGTGGGTGTGTGTCTATGTGATTGTGTAGGTTTGTGTCCGTGTGCCTGTGTGTGGGTGGGTGTCTGTATCAATGTGTGTGGGTGTGTGTCTGTGTGCCTTTGTGCCTTTGTGTGGGTGAGTGTCTGTGTGCGTGTGTGTGTCTGTGTGCGTGTGTGTGTCTGTGTGCCTGTGTGTGGGTGTGTGCCTGTGTGTGGGTGTGTATCTGTGTGTGGGTGTGGGTCTGTGTGTGTCTGTGTGGGTCTGTGTGTCTGTGTGTCTGTGTGCCTGTGTGTGGGTGTGTATCTGTGTGTGGGTCTGTGTGTGGGTCTGTGTGGGTCTGTGTGTGTCTGTGTGTGTCTGTGTGTGGTTGTGTGTGTCCGTGTGCCTATGGTTGATAGGCGGAAATTAGGCTTGTCGGTGCCTTTGGAGGTGCATCATAGGAGAAGGGAGCTCAGGGTGTGGTCCCAGGGGAGCAGAGGTGTTCCATCCCCATTCTCCCTCTGTCACTCTTCATGTCCTCCGTCTTCCCCTCCTCTCTGCTGTGCTGTAAATGTCATGCAGCTTGTTACAGTAAAGCACCGCTTTTTTGACTAATTGGCTGTCCTGTCTGGGGCAGGCAGCACACACCAGCAACACAGCTCTTAACTGAATGAAGGAGTGTAATGCACATTCCTCCACTCCCCAGTTCAGGTATTACAGAGAAGAAAGAACAGAGATTAACAGAGAAAATGGAGGAACAACTCCAACATAACCTGCTCTTCTTTTATTAATCTGTTAGGGCCAGTTTCACGGACGCAGACTAAGCTTAGTCCCAGACTAAACTGAGCTTTGCATGGAGAATCTTCAGGCAAAGTGAATTTAGTCTAATGACTTGGCTTAATCTCTGTTTGCGAAACTGGCCCTTGATGTGTTCAGCAGAGTATCATATATCTATTTGTCTGTCTGTGTCCGTGTCCGTCTGTCTCCCGCAGCGTGTGACATGAACGTGCACAAGCAGTGTGTGATGAACGTGCCCAGCCTGTGTGGGACGGACCACACCGAACGGCGGGGCCGCCTCTTCCTCAAGATCGATGTCACCGGAGAGTCCATGCATGTGACCGGTGGGTGGAGTCCGCCGTGCATACACACACACACAGACACACTCACACACACACACTCACACACACACAGAGCACACACACACAGTGCCCACACACACAGTACACACACACACATACACAGTACACACTCACTCACGCACACATAAACACGCAGTGCACACACACACACTCACACACACACAGTGCACGTAGACACAGACACATACACACACAGACAGTGCACACACACACACACACTCACACACACACAGTGCACACACACACACAGTGCTCACACACACAAACTCACAGTACACACACATACACACACACACACACACACACACAGTACACTCACCCACACACACACACACACACACACACACACACACACACACACAGTACACACACATACACACAGTACACACACACACAGTACACACAGTACACACTCACGCACACACACACACACACACACACACACTCACAGTACACACATATACACACAGTACACACACACACACACATACACATACATACATACATACATACATTCGCACACACGCATTTCATACTTTTATTCATGTCCACATACCAAAGTGACAATAAAGGACATAAACAATATAGACACACAGTACAGAATAATGACATGGACACTTTTGACACACAGTACAGAATAATGACATGGACACTATTGACACACAGTACAGAATAATGACATGGACACTATTGACACTCAGTACAGAATAATGGCATGGACACTATAGACACACAGACACACAGTACAGAATAATGACATGGACACTAGACACAGTACAGAATAATGACATGGACAAAATATGGTGGCTACCTATTATTGCTGACTTGGAACAATATCTTGCAAGCTGCTTTGCCCGCAATTTTGGCATTCCTGCCAAAGCTGCCAAATATAAAAACTGTTTACACTTGTAGCCAAGTTCTTCTATGGCTGATACCAGGGGCTGATACTTGACGAACAACATACCAGGGGTTGATGTTGTTCATCAACAACAACAATGTCTGAAGTATTAGCAGACTCATTGTAAAGAAAATTATTACTATTGCAAAGGTTGAACATGGTTGAACTGACACGGGAATGCTTGTACATTCTCACTGTAGATGGGTATGATGATAAGAGATCCTTTGCTAACAGTTTTACAATTCTATCGTGCCTTGCTATGTACATTCCCTTGTATGCGTGACAGCTATTTATAATGTGAGATAGAGAGTGCACACACACAGTGCACACACACACACAGTACACACACACACACACACACAGTACACATGCACAAACACGCACACAGTACACACACACACACACACACACACACACACACACAGTACACACACACACACACACACACACACACGCACACAGTACACACGGACAAACACACACACAGTACACATGCACAAACACACACGCACACAGTGCACACATGCAGGGCATACACACACACACACAGTGCAAACACATACACATTCAGTATACACGTAGTACACGCACACACCCTATGTGCTCATCTGGACCAATTAAAGTAATCATACAAGAGCAAAAAGCAAACAAGGCATGGATAGATGTGTAATTACTGTACGCCTGTGCTGCAACATGTGGCTGGAGCAGGTTGAACAGGACAGTGGAGTCCTCCACATCACACAGTGCACAGTAGAGCTATAGTATAGCAGACGTTCATACGTAGTATGGTACAGTGGACTCCAGAATAATTGGCACCCCTGACTGGCAATGCACAAAAACATTACATTACATTATTGGCATTTGGCAGACGCTCTTATCCAGAGCGACGTGCAGTTGATTAGACTAAGCAGGAGACAATCCTCCCCTGGAGCAATGCAGGGTTAAGGGGCCCAACGGCTGTGCGGATCTTATTGTGGCTACACTGGGGATCGAACCACCAACCTTGCATGTCCCAGTCATGTACCTTAACCACTACACTACAGGCCGCTCTACAAATGAATATGATTAATGAGATTGCTGAACATGTGAAAAATACTGTACTTTATTTATTGTTTCCATGGAACCAACCAAGACCAATGTATTTTGTTTGTGTGTGCATTGCCAGTCAGGGGTGCCAATAATTCTGGAGCCCACTGTATGTCTTTAAATCTGTCAAATCACAATCATGTACAGGGATGTTGCGGTTGACTTTTTTGTTTTATACCATGATTCCATTTTACCATTTTACCGGCTGAATGCTGTTAAACGAGTTTTCTGAAGATACACTGTGGAAATGGATTTTACCTATAATTACATGACAAGCTTGCACTCAAGACTTTATTGGTATATTTTTTTTCAGCACGCAGCATTAGCAACTGTTGCTGTTGAGTTCATACATTTTCTATGCTGCCCTAATTTGGCCCAGCCTGTCTGACTGTGAGGAGTGTTTATTTCTGGTCTGAGGACCTCTCGGTAAGACAGACTTCAGAAGGTGAAGCTGCTTTCACGGGAGGTCGAGAGGCTTCGAGGAGCCGGATTAACGAACGCCGCGCTCGGACAGAGACAGGACAAGCCTCAGCACCGAGCTAGGGCGCATCGCGAAATGAGCAGCCCCAATTCTCGCAGAGAGCGCCAGAAAGAGCTGCTTACAGGTCACCCCGTGACCTTCCAGCTCCCACTCATGATTTTGCCTTTTCGGTATTAAAACAAGGCTACCACACCGCAGAATACATGAGTCTGGGATTCCTGGATGTGTAAGTACACATTTTACCAAATCCCATTGGCCGTGTTCAGCTAAAGCGCCCCAACACCACCACCCCAGAATGTTCTCTTTATGCAGTGCAACAGGACCGTTAATGTGACTAGCATGCAGGCAATCTCCTCAGCAGCAGGACTCCAAGGCACGGCTGGTTAATTTCTGCCTCTCCCTCCGCTGGCTCTTCAGCGGGCCTGGCCATTACAAATAAGGGCTGCTGGGTGCAAATAGGCTTTGGCAGAACTAACTAACCGCCCAATTTCAGTAGCACTGCTCATTTTATTTATTTTAATTAGTTTTTATGTTATACATTTGCACACAATGGAGGGGAAGCTGTACATCTGAATTTCCTCATAATGTAATGGTGTATGAGAAACTATGAGTTTTAATTATGCAGTGACCAGAGGTGTTGAATATTGTGCCCGTGCATGAATTCTGTGGGTATTTCATCAGGCATGTCCCTTCTCTGCTTGGGGGCAGGCATTAGTCTCGTCTGTTTCACCAGTCAAACACTGTCGGGAAAAATCTCTCCTTACTTCCACACCATAGAAGAAGGAGTATTGAACTTTTACTGAACATGTTGTTTCTGTGTGTCACACACGGGTAAATTCTCATTCCTGGCCCTCACTGATACAGTGTGATACAGTGGAATGAATGCCTTTGTAGTTCATCGCATGTATTCAGTCAATATGTCATCCTTAACTTTGACTGTATGAGCAAATTAGTTATTTCTGCATGTACTGTACAGCAGCATATTACAGTGATTGGAGATTTGTGCTGTACTTTTCACTGAAACTGAAACTTCTGCAACTGAGACCCTGTAAGGCCATTTCCCTGAAGACCAGGCAGCAAAACCTTCACTCAGTCTTAATCCACACTTTAATAATAATACAATAATAATACTCATTTTTAATTGTTAATCAAAGTTACTCATAGACTATTTTTCCTCTGCATTTGCTACAATCCACAGATGCCGAGCGTCAGTAAAATAGATAATTTAAAATCTGATGTCCCATGTTGCACAGCATGAAAGTAAAAAGCATTTTAAATTTTAATGCATGGATTAGGACCAGAATTCTCTCTTCTTGTCCAAGAACTAGAGTTTCTTCCCACTGGGTCTTCAGAGAAATAGTTGTACAGGGTCTCATTCGCAGAAGTTTTTAGGAAGTTTGCTTATAAAGTGCACCATGAATCTCCATTTACTGCTTGATAAACTTTACTTATTCTAAGCAGAATACATTATTTATGCGTGAACAAATTAGTTTGGGGCGGGGGGGGGGGTTTAAAGATTTGAATCCCAGGAGTGCGTATTAGCATGCTGGACCATGGCTCTCACCAGTGGGGAGGGTTCAGCTGGAGCCCGGGGTGTAACGGTGATTGATTTTGGGACATTCTGAGAGCGGGGCACATACAAGGGTTTCCCTCTTACACCACCCCCCCACCCCCTTCCCCCCCAAATAAAGAATGGAGGACATCTTGAGAAGTTCTGCCAAAATCCTCCAAAGCACAGAGGACGTCTCCAGGATTGCCTTGGTTTTTAATTAGATTGAGCTCTGCAGCGTCCCTACTTGAGCTGTGATTCTCAGGTCGCTCTCACGCAGGGACACGCTGCAATCGCAGGCTCAGACTCAGCTCCTTAAGGGCCCTCGGAAAGCTGCTGTCTGCTGCCGGGCTCGCTGTCAGGCTGGCTGTTTGCGCTCACGGTTTGGGGCTTTATGGACTTTCGCGGTGGAGTGGACTCAAAAGCTCGGGGAAAGTAATTAGGCAAAAGTGCGTTATTCTGAACTGGTTGACTGGTTGAGAAATGGGGACAAACGCAGAGGGTTTTGCTGTCGAAGCCTGAATGCCAATGGGCCCTGTAAAACTGCACCCGAGGAAGGCGGAACGTATCAACCCAAAAAGGCGTTTATGAAATCTTTTCTCGTAAACATTCTAGTTCAAGCGGCCATTTTGGAGACGAACTGGCTCCAGCGCAAGAAGCTGTCTGACACTGTGCTCTGCTGTGAATCTCCCCATAAGCTGAACTGTCCGTTCTGCCCTGCTTAACCATCCTTGATTTAAACTCTGATTAGACTCCAGCTAAATAGCAGTGTAGTGAATATAAAATAACCTGGAAGGCAGAAAAAAGCATTGATGAGATTTTTTTTCCCGAATGAAGAGCTCAGAAGGTGGCCAGATAATTAACTCTGAGCAGGAGAAACCGGCGACGTCGTGCAAACCCACCGTGTTTTAAGGTGTGTGCTTGTGTGTGTGCAGCCCGTCAGTGACTCTGGCCCTGAATATGGTGCTGCAGGTTTGTTTTATCCACACTGGCCCCAGGGGCCCCGGGGCCGGTGAGAAATATGCGACGTGGCCGTTTGCTTCTTGCTCCATCACTGCTCCAAATGAGCCTGCCAGTCAGCCACCCTGCCCCGGGTAGCACACCCGTCATTGTAAATTGCACAGGGTCCCAAAATCGCTGCCGTTGCACTCCTTCTGCCCGTCATCCGGAGTGCAGACTGAGAAAATACTGCAATCAGGCACATATCTTACACGGCGAGTTTAAAATGGACGGGTCTTTCATAAATATTTACAGGCAGTGATGCCTCCTGCTCGTGCTAGGAATGCTGTCGCTGAGTAAGGCGGGAGCATTCCGAATGATGCCTTTCCGCAGTAGCAGGAATGTCAGGAATTCCGTAAAGTAGCGTTAAACGGCTAATTAGAGGAACGTAGAGTTGGGGCACGCACTTCTGCATGGGTGTGTGTACCCCATCCTCCTCCTCCTCCCATCGCCAGCTGTTCTCACCAAATCAAGTGGTCCGAGATAATAACCACGCCTGACTTTGGGAACTGGTACATATTCAAACCATTTCTGCATTGTAGCCTGAAAGAAATCTCGGTTTGACATGTTGCAAAGTAAAACTTTTAGACACTGTTTTTCAGCATGTTATGATTAAAATGTGATGCAACACTTTGGATCAATGCAACACAGAATATCAGTGAGTAAACAGACACAGAAGTCCAGAAATGTGGCTTGATGAAATGAATTCAGTTGGTTCTTTGGAGCAGCACAAATGAGGAATATGAATACTTGTGTTGAAAGGATGTGAACTGAGTTTTGGCTGTAGCTTGACACCAACACAGGTTGTAGTTGCCTTGAGTGGTCTGGCAGGGTCAAAATAATGTTAACAAGCCCAAGGAGCATTGGTAATTCTACTGTGAAACAATTGGGGATGGGGGGAGAGGGGGGTATTTGCAGGAATGTATTTATAGTACATTTGGGAGACATGCACACATAGAGAATATAGTGACAATATCATGTATTTACACATCAGCATTGCACACAACACAGAAATAAGCTATTGTGTCATAACACCTACTGTGTCTTCCGCTAATTAATGCCATATTTCTCATGAATCAATCAGGCAGTGTGTATTTAAAGCATAGATCAATACAGAGTCCCTACCTCACCAAGATGACCAAGAGAGCGACAATCCTCAACCCACTTCTAGTTATTCTGTGATTTCCACATCGGCTATAGTTTACCATTAAAACCTCTGGTGTGCCAGGTAACTGTGCAGCTCATAATGAACCAGGAACTTTAGCAGATCATACCAGAAGCATGGTCACCTGCTGCAGGACATTATCATGCAACGCAGAAGCCCATATGAAGTATATTAAACATAAGATTAAATGCTTTCACATAAAGGTTGGCTGCCACTCTGTGTAGTGAGGAGAGGGAAAATCAGGGAAGATTAGCCAGAAGAGTGCAGTACGTCCCTGCTCCTGTTAATTGCATTGTTAAACTCAACCGCCTTTTGCAAATTCCCCAATTATAGCTGGGTACTGCAGTGTTTAGTTTTTATTTATTTATGCAAATACAATGGGCACGGCTGCCATTCAGGCAGTAACAACGCTCAGATACCACCCCCAAGACATAGATTGTGGGGTACATTATTAATTAAGTTAGATGCGTTTCTGTCTTGTTATTTTGCTGAAGTCAATTTGTACTCTGAGAATTAGTATTCATGCATTCATATTGTGTATATTCAGTGCAGATAGTGGCTCCGTTGATACAGATGACACATACATGCATATTGTATATTTGTTTGATATTGTGTTTTCTTAAAGGCAGATGTATACTTGTCTACTACATGTTCTGTTTATTTAAAGAAAGGGTAAATATGTATCTGTATGTATATGTTGACTGGAGCAGTAGTTTGTGGCTCACAGCTGTGAGGTTTGCTTGGCTGCTCACTGTGCGTTGCCCTGTGGCTGTGTGCTCTGCAGATATCGAAGGAACATTTCAAACGTTGATTTGGTGTGCTCTGCGGGGTGAATTAACTGAGAGGCGTTGCTGTGAAAACTGCTCTGTCCCTGACCCTTTCATTAATAACTTCTTGAAGACACAGATTTGTATCCCTCAGGGATAAAAACTAGAAGGGTCTGAGGTTTGTGAGCATTGACAAAGGCTGCTGCTGCTGCCTGTCACCACCACACCCCTCTCCCCTCTCCACCTGCCGTATCCCCCATCACCTCCCCACACCCCTCTCCCCGCTCCACCTGCCGTATCCCCCATCACCTCCCCACCTCCCTCTGCCCTCTCCACCTAACCTCTCCCCCGTCACCTCCCCACCTCCCTCTGCCCTCTCCACCTAACTTCTCCCCTGTCACCTCCCCACCTCCCTCTCCCCTCTCCACCTGCCGTATCCCCCATCACCTCCCCTCTCCACCTAACTTCTCCCCCGTCACCGCCCCACACCACCTCCCTCTCCTCTCCTCTCGTCCACCCCCTCATGCCATCAAACGGACTTTGCCCAGGAAATCTCTAACATTGGAGTCTGGGATAGAAATGTGGTGCTTTAGACGGAGGATGAGAGGAATGGGCATTCGACCGCATCCCACAGAGGGGGTGAACTGACCAGGCTGCTGCACGTGATTAAAAGATCGCACATCACAAAGGAAAAAATCTGAACAGTCTTGTTTTTGAGTCTTGTTTTTCCACTGAGAACAAATACGGGCCTTGTGAGAGTCTGGCATATGTCTGATCATGTGCCTCCAACTGAAACACCAGCTTTCTCTGCTCCTTTGTGCCATTGTTCCACGTCCTGTTCCAAACAAGTCTTGTCTGTTGTTTTGCCATCATTGTGGATTGATTCTGAACTAAACCAATCATCACAGAGGGTTCTGAAAATCAACAGGGCCAGTTGCCACTCAGAAGGTCTCGCTGAGGATCCTGTCGACCAATCAGTGTGGTCTGAGGTGATGGGGAGGGGTCCAGAGTGAAGGACACGTGACTCTAATTTCATCAGCTGGCGTCTACAAACTGCGTGGGTAACATTACAGTTATTTAGCTGACGCTTTTAACCAAAGTGACCTACCAGTGATTAGACTAAGCAGGGGCCAACCCCCCCCGGATCAATGTGGTGTTAAGGGCCTTGCTCAAGTTGCCCAACAGCCGCACTGATCTTATTGTGGCTACACCGGGGCTTGAACCACTGACCTTCCTGGTCCCAGTCAAGCACCTTAGAGTAACGGAACGTTCCATAGAGAAAGCTGTCATAGGTTTTGCTTGTTGCGGCACATTCCAGGAGATGATTGAACATGTAAGTCAGTATACGTTTGTCCAGCTCTACATTTCAGTGTTTATTGTTCTTAGTTTTTGAGCCCTACAGCAGTTTTTTAATCCTATGTACATCAGTATTCATTCATCCATTTAGTTTTTAGTTGAGGAGTAACATCACACTTTCTAGTGTTTGGGATAGTAATTTAGGCTTAGACTGAAAAATAAAAACAGTATACACATATGTTTTTGTTACTCTTAGGGAAAAATGCCCTTTTTAACATTTCACAGGTGAGCATCGTCTGATGAAACAGATCCCAGTAAAAACAACAATAGCTATACTTGAGTTTAACTTTCGTATTTATTTGCAAAGAAATAACAGAAAGTGAGAAAGCTTACCGGCTTTCTGATTTGAATCAGACTCAGTAAGACTCTTATACACACTTTTCCAGAAGGGGGGCTTTACCAAAACAAAAAGGCATGAAGCTGGCCTCTAACATTTATCAGTATTTTGTCTTCTGAATACCCCTTGTTGACCTTGCTGTAAGACCAGAATGTGCTAGCTGAGAAGCAGAGACATTAAGGTGAAAGGCTGTTTGCTGGGAGAGAGATAGAGAAAGACTCATAGTAAGCACTTAATTCAGAAAGTGGCCTAATAGTAATAAGGATTATCACTAAAAGGTTATTTGTAATCATGTGATTGTATTTATGTTAACACACATTGTCAATTAAGAATCAATTAAGAAAATTACCCTAACAGTTACCTAAAAACAACTGGCACATTCAACCACCATGTTACTCCTTTAACAGGGGGCTGTGGAGAGACTGGCCTCACTCAAAATGTATCTGCATCAGTTGTGCAGAAATTGTTTGTTGCTGTTGTTTGTTATCTGCTTTCCATTTATTTCATTGGATGTATCAGCTAGGAGTTAGCGCACCTCCGCCTTATTAGCTGGGATTAGCAGAGTGGCACATACAACATGATTAATAGCCTTTACTGTATCGTCTAGCAGTTGGTGCACCTCCACCTTAATAGCTGGGATTAGCAGAGTGGTGCACACACAACATGGTTAATGGCTGGTAGTGTATCAACTAGCAGTTAGCATAGCTCCAGCCTAATAGCTGGGATTAGCAGAGTGGCGCACACACAACATGGTTAATGGCTGGTAATGTATCAACTAGCAGTTAGCATAGCTCCAGCCTAATAGCTGGGATTAGCAGAGTGGCGCACACACACCATGGTTAATGGCTGGTAATGTATCAACTAGCAGTTAGCATAGCTCCAGCCTCATTGCTGGGATGAGCAGAGTAGAGCCCTGAGGGTGAGGTGAGACTGTGTGGGGGTGCATACTAATTCAGAGCAGATGGTTGTGACTTTGCATCCCACAAGATCCACGTTCAGCCGGAGCAGGGCAGGCAGGGGCAGTCCTCCACTCAAATCTGGGGCAGCGGTCTGAGGGGCACGGTGCAGTGACCGGTTTTCAGCAATGTCAGACTGTCCTTGTGTCGGCATTTTACCTGCTTGTTCAGTGAGTTTAACGGGCACACCAGTGCAGTGACCCAGTGTGGTGTTTTAGGGTACCACAACTTTAGGGTGAGGCTTTCTATAAATGTTCTTTTATAGGAGCTATATTACTCATGCAGTATGCACTACATAGCACTACATTTTATACACACTTTTCTAAATGTCCGTATGCTGAGAATAGGTATATGGCCTGTTACCGCATATCACCACCACACCATATGCCTATTTGCAGATGGCTATTGCTCTTCTGAAGGAGCATTCTTAAAAGTGTGACCGAGTTTAACATACGTTTTTCTAGATGCAATTATTTTTTCAGAGAAAAATATGTTTGTTTGCCTGCAGCAGTGAATCCGTGTAAAACCATGTAGAGAGGTAGGCAGGTGTGTCAAAGGGGGCTACAGGGACACCTTAATTAGGATGCTGACTGGCAACAGTAGAGGCATCTCCCCGTAGAAAGACAGAAAAAACATCCCCCATCACCCTCCCCTCCTAGAGGCAGAAGAGGCAGCACCCTACCCCCCCCCCCCCCCCCACCCCCCACCCCCCTTCCCTTCCTGGAGTTTAGGTGTCTCTCTCCACAGAGGGCCAGCCAGACAGTCACTTTTAATTGCTGCCTGTTGGTCCAGTGTGAGCCTGGGGGAGACGGCCGTATAATTACACAGAAAGGAAAGTTTCTTCGTCTCCCCTGCTGCTTCGCCCTGACTCCAGACGGGGAGGAACTGAACACACGCCTTTGTTCTTTCTCTTCGCTTCACTTCTTATCTGTCGCCTCTGTCGCGTGCGTGCGATTAACCGTGCAGACGTCTTGTGTCAGGGTGTCGTGCTGCTGTGTCCGATATCTAGAGAGGGGGAGTTCGGTGCAGCGATGGCCGTAGCATGTGTCAGAGTTCGTCGTGGTTACGATCATTTCTAGATTGTCTGGGCTACACAGCGGTGGAGATACAGTAGTTATCTCATCAATTTTGCTTAGTATATTGAGTCCCAGGATCCTTAAAGGACTTGTTTATGTAAAGGCAGTTGTATAACATTTTTGTTTGCTTGTGTAATAATACTTTCATCATTATCCGATACTTAGACTATGCTATCTGTCTTGAAAAATATCAGTGCACTGATCTGTTGTCTATGTAATCTGTAATGTATCCGTCTTATGTATTGTACATTGTAAGCTATGCACAGCATAGCAACTGGCAAAGATCCAGCACATTCATACTGTATGCTGTGTGCAGCCATGTTTATATTGCGGGAGTCAATAGTGGGAGTGGTACTTCTGAGGCAGTAGCAATAAATATCTTTGTGTGGAGTGACAGGCAGTGTGGTCGGTAATAACTGGGGAAGGATCTGGAGCTTGATGCAAACTGAAAAAGTATTATGTTCTATCGCTGTTATTTCATCCCCGAGTTTAGCCGATGTAGTTATACCAAAATAATGCTGACAGATTGAGATCTCTCTCAGAGCCAGGAGCAGTGACAGGTTTCTGGGAAACAGAAGGAGATACACTGACCTACATTCCTATATCAATATCATCACACTGTGTTCAGCAGAGTGGGGTTTCTGAGACCAGGCACACAGTTTCACAGAGTCTGCATTGCTTTCCGATGGTTATTTATTTTCTGTTAGATACTTGTTTGTTCTTAATTGCCTAATTTTGCTGATCACTGGGCGGAAGATTGACTTTGAAATAACCCAATTAATACTAAATGAAATATGATTAAGCCCTCTCAATCAGCACGAGGGAGAGTGGCGTCTTCTGGGGTCAGATTTAAAAGACCCTTTACCTGCCTGGCAAATGACAAACTACAGTACACTACAGTGCAGTATGCAGCATGCTGATGATGATTACATACCTGGGTCAAATACACAATTATTTTGGATTCAACTACTTGTTTGTGCTTGATTGATCTTGCCTGGTGCAACTAAGCCAACCTAGAGGACTTGAAGTTGGGGTTTGCAATTTACAAGAGTATTTCCTAGGTTCCGCCACGCCGGACGGCTCAGTAAAGCATAGACGAGTATTTGAATCCGAAACAATTACGTGTTTGACCCAAGGTCTGGGTGATTGTGCAAAAATGTAGAACGGTTGACAGGCTGCTCTTTAGAACTCAATGGCTGAATGTTTTCTGTAGAATGTGTCAGCGTTTCTGCCTTCTGCCCAAGCCTACATTGTCCTCCTCAGAGCTTTCTGACAGAAAGCCTTGCACACAGAAAATGATTCGCAGGATAGAAACAGCTGAGGCCACGCGCGGCGATATGACTACATCCCAGCCGAGAGCTTTTCCCCGGCTAGCTGAGACTTCTTCCAGGGACACGAGTCGCAGGTTTAAAAGCATGCGAGCTGGCTGTGGGCTGAGACTCGGGCCTCCTGTCTGCCATCTGCGGTGTGTCACCTGTCCCACTGACAGTGACGTATGCCCTCCGACTCCTGCGGTTCGGCGCCGGGTGCGAGGCCTGCCAGCGCGGAGCGGGAGGCAGCCGCGGTGCTGGCCAGAAATGTGCCTCTCCCCCTCCGCACGCGGGGATCAGACCGGGCTCTCGAAAGGGAAATGAATGATGCTTTGTTATCAAACACTGCCCATAAAGTGTATTAAAAAGTCGCTGGAGGCAGAACTGAGGCAAAAGGCCAGTGGCCACAGGGGAGGGATTGTCAATACACACACACACACACACACACACACACACACATGCACACACACACGCACACACACGCACACACACACACACGCATATACATATACACACACGCACACGCACACACGCACACACACACACACACACACACACGCACGCATATACATATACGCACACACACACACACACATATACATATACACACACACGCACGCAGGCACGCACGCACACACACACACACACCCATATACATATACACACACATGCACACACACACACACACACGCATATACATATACACACACATGCACGCACACACACACATATACACATGCATACACACGCACACATACACACACGCATATACATATACACACATGCATATATGCACACTCACACACACACACGCACACTCACACACATATACACACATATACACATACACACACACGCACACACATACACATATACACACACAGGCATATACACATGCATACACACACATATACACATATACATATGCATACACACACAGGCTCACACACAGCCAGTGCTGCACATATCAATCTTTGATGCAGACCTTTTCCTGTTGGCTCTTTGATGGGGGTAGTGACAGGGGGGGGGGGGTATCTCAAGACGTATTAAATATTTACCAGGAGGAGGACACACAGGTCTGATAGAGCTGGGCCTTGGCTGAGGGATTGTCTGTGCGACGGTCCTCTGTGTGTTTTCCAGCGCGTCGTGTCTCTGTGTGTAGCGACGCTGTGATAGATGTACGTATGTAAGTCAGCGGGAGCAGTCATGAGGAGCTCCGCTGTGAGGCTCCGGGTTAAGCGCTGCCTCCCTGCCGCGTGACGGAAGCGCGGAGGTCTGACGACGCCCTGCCGTTTTCCCGACTCATTCGTATTCCCGTGACGTCTCCCGGCTTTGCTCCGCTCGCGCACGACTCTCGGTGCTCCGGCTCTGGCTGCTCACGACTCGGTCTGCTCCGTACCCGGGCCGGTCTGAGCGGAGCTTTCCGCCCAACGGTCACCGGCTCACCCCTCCTTTCCCTCCACTGGCATCCATTACATTACGTTACATTGGCATTTAGCAGACGCTCTTATCCAGAGCGACGTACAACAAAGTGCATACCCATGACCAGGGATAAGTTCGCTGAAAGACCCGAGAGGGAAGTACAATCTCAACTGCTACCTGTACAACAAAGATAAGGACGAGGGCCTTTTTTTTTTTTTTTTTTGAGAACAAAGAAACAAACAAACAGAGCAAAAGTGACTAAAGTTAACTATCCAAACACTGCTTACCTAGCCAACTAAAAATACCGATACACAAAGCAAGTCACAGAGACAACAATTAAGGTTCACAGGGAGGTAGGGAGGGATGGGGCTAATTACATTACATTAATGGCATTTGGCAGACGCTCTTATCCAGAGCGACGTACATTTGATTAGACTAAGCAGGAGACAATCCCCCCCCTGGAGCAATGCAGGGTTAAGGGCCTTGCTCAAGGGCCCAACGGCTATGCGGATATTATCAAACCAGCGACCTTGCAGGTCCCGGTCATGTACCTTAACCACTACACTACAGGCCGCCCCTAATTACCACCTAACCCAAAGTTATGTGCAAAAGTGCCTAGCATTTAGCCTATTCGCTGTAGTCCTGGCTCATGAAGGTTTTGAGGGTCTGTGTGTATCACATACCGCGTGCCATTGCTTTGTGCTTGGGCCCATCTTACAGCATCACGTGGGTTCAGGTGCCCAGTGAAGGTCAGTGGAGTGATTCTGTTAAAGTCTGCTGTCAAGTTCTAACTTTGAAGACTGGCTTTGTGGCGGTTGAATGTCAGCGGCGATTCCCAAACAAAGACGGCAGTACCTCCCGTAAACAGCGTCTGTTGGGTCCCTGAGCTCCCAGGAGAAGACTGCAAGTCACATAAGGTAAAAGCCGGGGTGTGGAAGAACGCATGCCCTTTCTCTGTGCGTTTTGGGCTCTCCGTCTCTTGTCTGAGGTATTTCTACCTCTGTATCTCTGACATTTGACACGCAAGCTGACTGGTTTATTTACAACAAGACGCCGTATTGATGTTGCAGTTTCCAAAAACGATTTAATCTTTTTAATCCACGGCAGTGAAAAGGAGGCTGTAGCTCTCCTGGAGGCTGGATGGCGTATCCAAGCAACGGTGGCGGAGAAAAGCCTGGTTTACGCTTGTCTCTGCGTGAGGACGGACTGTGGGAACTATGAATCGCTGCCTTAATTTACCCTCACATGCCAATATCTAATGCTAACTGAATTACCCTGCCCTGTGCTAGAAAACACGAGTCTGATGCTGGTTCTGTTCAAGACCAAGCATACACTTACTGAGCTCTTTATTAGGAACACCTGTACACCTGCTTATTCATGTGATTATCTAATCGGCCAATCATGTGGCAGCAGTGAAATGCATAAATTCATGCAGATACAGGTCAGGAGCTTCAGTTAATATTCACATCAACCATCAGAATTGGGTAAAGAATGTGATTTCAGTGATTTTGACTGTGGCATGATTGTTGGTTCCAGGTGGTTTGAGTATCTTAGAAATAGCTAATCTCCTGGGATTTTCACAAACAATAGTCTCTAGAGTTTGGAGAGACTGGTGCTAAAAACAAAAAAATATCCAGTCAGCAGCAGTTCTGTGGGCAAAAATTGCAACAGTGGTATGCAGAAGAGCATCTCTGAACACACAATGCGCCAAACCTTGATTGGCTTCAGCAGCAGAAGACTTAATAAGTTAAAAAGAAAGTCCAATAAATACCTAATTAAGTGCTCACTGTGTGTATATTTTGTATTGAATATACCTTTAAATATGAGTCCACCCTGACTTTTCTTTTATTGATTCTCTGCCAACACGCCAGTGTTGAAATATTATAACCATTTCTCCTGGTGCCACACTGTATTTGCTTGTGTCGATCGGTCCAAAGTAGTTTAGGCCTACCTCTTATAATGAGTATAAATAAGTCATGTATATTGTGGCTTGGGTATGGGGATGTTGGCATAAATGTTAGCAGGTTGATACACAGTTACACTCTAGAAAAACTGAAATGGCAGCAGACAGGGGCAGAGTTAACTCTGTGTCAGAGAGAAAGTGCTTGTTGCTGGAGACAACAGACTCGAACAGAATCGAATGTCTACAACTCCCTCTGCTGGCCAAAGCTGTATTGTAAAATCGCAACAATTTATATCTCGTGCAAGGAGTTGGTTGTTAATGAGACTTGCAGGACATGGACAGCTGTTTGGAAGGGGCTCCCTGTCTTTATCCTGTTCCAGATTAGGCACACTAGGGGGACTAGCATGCCTGCGCTATGTATGTTGCCCCTGTTGCAAAATAAAAACGAAAAATTATGCAAATTGCATATTTTTTATCATTGAAGTTTGAGAGTTGGGCATACGCTCCAACCTTCCATTCGTAACTACAAGTTGGGAGAGTGCAATGGTCCGTTCTGAATGAACTGTTATAGGTTGGGACCCTCCCCCCTTCTACATACTGTTACCAGGGAGCCTACCCCTGGCTATACACTACTATCACACATTCACATAGCTCGTAATAAACAATGTTACTCACAGAAAACCCTACAGCCCCAGAACCTACAGCCACTGCTCAGCCAGCTTTGTTTAAGCAACTACTGTATTAACATTTCCCTTTTAGAAAGATGACCTTTATTTTACAAATTTGTGTGTGTGTGTGTGTGTGTTGGTGCACTGTAAAGTAAAGATCACAGGGGAATTAAAAGTGCTTACATAATCAAATGGGTGTTATAAATATTCTAAACATAACCTTTATTGTTGTTTCAGTTCTTCACATCTGTATGCAAGAGTAGCTGTGTACTTTACCGTGATGTTCATGTTATTCAGTGCTCAGGGCCCTCAGGGCTGCATTACACATTTGAAGTACAACCACAAACACTTTGCCATGTCTGCAGTGCAGAAAGGAAGCAGGGTTGGGCTCAGTTCCATTTTCAATTCACTTCATTAATTACATTTCAGTTCATTTTGTGAATGGACTGAATTATGTGAAACATGAAACTTGGCCCCTGCCTTAATTCTGTACTGCTTTTAATGATAATTAACAGTACTCCTGGTTTTGATAATTCAGTTTCAGCCACAGATATGTATCGAGGCTGTTGCATTAGCCCTGGCCAGGAGCGGGGCTGTTAAAGGCGGATGTGTATGGGAGTGTGGCCAGGGGTGGAGTGCTCCTTGCACAGGAGGAGGGGAGGGTGTTTTCTGCTCTGCCTCCCCCTGCAAGGAGCTGAACTTTCCTCTGCCCCAGAGGCCGCCTCTCACTGCTCGTCTCTCCACATGACAGCAGACAGTTTGTGGGGGGGGTGGGTGGGGTGAGGGATGCTGGGGCTTCTGCACCCTCCCGTCCCCCTGCAGGGAGGGGGGGGGGGCTTTTCACACGACCCAAATGCAGGAGAACAGAACAAACAAGCGCCAAGAGGGTCGTTTCAAATTTCACCAGCGCGTTCACATTATATTTCTTTCATGTGAATTGTTTATTTGATTTATTTATTCATCTTCTTGACATCTGAGAAACTAGCGAGAAAATAAGCGAGCGCCAAACTGAGGATTCGTTGGGAACGCGTTTTCACCTTTGGGCCCCGGCGGACCGGCCCTATTTTTACCGGCGGTGACTGCGCGGCGTCTGAGCGCGGAGGAGTGTGGTGTTAATGTGACAGAGCGGCTGCTGGGGAGGACTGCTGAGTTATCGTAATCCCGCTAACCGTGACAGCGCCGGGGCGTTAGCGTTTCCGGGCCTCCGCTCGGCTGGCGGGTGACCGCCGCGGGTGATGTCAGCTCTGGTACCTGCACGCCCTCCCCACCCGCCCGCGCCTCTCCGAGGATGACGGCGCACTTTGTCTCCTCTGCCCAAACTGAATCTCGCTGAATCTTCCTCCTCCGCTGCAGGTGCTGTATAACGAGAGCTGGATAATGGCCGTTTACGTACGCTCAGTGAGCAATTTTGGCAGCAACTAAATGCATAAAAATGCATGCAGACATGGTCAAGAGGTTCAGCTGTTTTTCAGACCAAATGTCCGAATGGGGAAGAAATATGATCTAAGTGACTTTGATCGTGGAATGATTATTGGTGCCAGACGGGGTGGTTTGAGTATCTCAGGAACTGCTGATCTCCTGGGATTTTCACGCACAGCAGTCTCTAGAGTTTGCTGAGAATTGTTCGGAAACCATAAAACATCCCGCGAGCAGCAGTTCTGTGGGCAGAAACGTGTTGTTAATGGGATAGGTCAGAGGAGAAGGGGCCAGACGGTTCGAAGCTGACAGGAAGGTGACAGTAACGCAAATAACCACCTATGCAGTTGCATGCAGAAGAGCATCTCTGAACAAATGCATCAAACCTCTAAGTGGATAGGCTACAGCAGCAGAAGTAACCAATAAGTAAAAAGAATAAGTCTAATAAATACCTAATTAAGTACTCAGTGAGTGTATGATCGATTGAAATTTGACGATGTAAATGTTTTGTAAATTGATTAGCTCACAGTTCAAGGACCCTGAGAGAACTTGTATCCTGGTGTACCAACTGCAGGAAGTCAACTGAAGGCAGTTCAGTCTGCATTCAGGTGCTGCCTTTGACTGTATTCATGATCAGGTCTATTCCTTTAAGAGTCACAGTTAATACCTGAGAATGAATATCTGCCACTGGGAAATAAACTGTTGGAGATATAGGGAGAGGGAGGGTGGTTTGGTGATGCAACACAAACCTGGCTGCAAGTTCAAAGCTGGGCAAGTAGCTAACAGTTGCTGGCATTCAAGCTGCAGTTGCATATGGTCTGCCTAGCCAAGAGCTTTGTACCTCACCCTACAATCTGAGAGATGGGCCGCTCCAAGTGCCCTAATGGGGCGCTAATGTTCCTGTCCTCTAGGGGATGTTCCTTGAAGTGGTCTTAAAGAGGACCCACTCAGGAACAGCCCAATTTCCACCGGGAGCCTCTAACCCAGAAACAGTGAACATGGCTTCCCTGTCACGTGTGGTTTCTCCCTTATATACTGTAGACAGGTGTGACTCACTCTCATAGACCACTTACTGATCATATATGAAGACAAATGTGTGTGTGTGTGTGTGTGTGTGTGTGTATGCTTGTGTGTGTATGTGGGTATGCTTGTGTGTGCATGTTTGCAGTTAGATGCTTTTTGTGCTCGGTAAGTGAACAGTAATCTGCGTCGTTCTTCTGTTGATGTATGCAAGCTGTGGAGGGAAATTACAGTGAATAAATCTTCTCTTTTGTAGTTTACTAAAAGAAGCCGAAGGGAGCATCTGGCTCCTGCTGACTGGGTTTCGCATTAATAAGGAAATATTTCATAAGCCGCGGTAACATAACACTTCGCCTGCAATTACTGTGAGGGAACAGGCCTGGTTGCCAAGGAAGTTCTGCCCAGGGATATTAACCTGCGACGCGCACCGAATACAGTAACGTACGTAAGCCAGTACAGTAGGAGATGTGTGATTGGGCGTTATCTGCCAGCCCTGACACAAGCTGTAGTCTGACCTCTTAACCTCTTCTCTCTCAATGCTGATTCTCAATTGGCTGCCATGCTAGATTTGAATTCTTTTTTGGGCACTGTATCATCAGTCAGCTCCTCCAGTGGAGCTCGTGTGTGATATATCTTGTTTCAGAGCAGGTCTGTTGCACTTGTATGGCCCATTTATTTGGGAAGGCAAAGCTCTGTGAGTGACGGCTCTTGGAGCTTTAGTCGGATAAGATTAATATTGCAGAGCACAGCTACCGATGAATCCCGATCAGAAAAACTGACATTAACTCGGATGACACACTTAACAGTGTGCTGTGCGTGATAACAAACATGCAAAACATTGTTTTCGGAAAATGTTTATACCGATACGTGAAATATAAACCCTAACATGGTCTATATAGAAAAGATTATGAGACGCGCAAATCAGTTATTACTGGTCGACTTACATAATTGCATATAAACAATATAACAGAACCATTACAGGATTTTTAATGTTTTCTTTGGCCCAGCTTTATATTAATTAATAATGATGTTTTATCAGTTTTGTTCTGGTTTGTTTGTAATTGGCTACCCTCTTCACGTAAATGTACTATTTTGGATGGTTCTTTCAACCATCCAAACCATCCTTGAAGATACAGTATGTCCTATGGTGCTATTATGCTCTCTACGATTGTTCTCCTGGCGCTGACATTTGTGAAAGGAGCACACAAAGGACATATGGTTTGAGAGAAGTTTGGCAGCCCTATAAATGTATTCACAAGAATCCTACTGCCCTATCACATTGCTCATCATTACTGGCACTTTTTTATTCTTTAAGTCAGCACACATACAAAGATACGTATTTGTAATTACAAGACATATGGTTAAGTGACTCATTCAGAGATGTTTTACTCATTATTTCTAGTGGGTTAGACATAGCCCGTCATATTTCTTCATGATGTTCATGTTATGAGATTCGTAATTATGTCTGAAAGTAAGAGGGTGGAATAAATGTGGCAAAGGTAAATGTCTGCACAGCTTCTAATTAGATCATAATTAACCATTAGTGAAGGAGCAGCCAGAGGTAATTAGTGCTACTATAAGCCTTGATTCCCTCCAGTTAGTTACTTAGGCTGATTCCAGCACATTTTCAAATTAGGGTAGTCTTTTTAAGTCATTCGGCGCTTTCATAAAGTAAAAGCAATATGTATAGAAGCAAACTATATGTATGGGCATGTATTTTGTGTAAATTGAAACTTACGTATATACAGATTACATATATGCAGATTGCTGCATATCAACATTATTGCTGAATCGATGGAAAGCGCCTGAAGATGTGGAGACATCCTGCCCTGTGTTCTAGCCTGTTCTCTTCTCCTTTACGCAGTGGGAGAGGGGAGGAACCTGATCCCGATGGACCCCAACGGCCTGTCAGATCCGTACGTGAAGCTGAAGCTCATCCCGGACCCCAAGAACGAGACCAAGCAGAAGACCCGCACCATCCGCTCCTCCCTCAACCCCACCTACAACGAGTCCTTCACCTTGTGAGTGGCCGGGGGCCTGTGCCACTCTCTCTCTCACAATTACATTCAGGATTCAACTTGGCTTTTTGGCAGAATACACATTTGTGGATATTGCCAAATGTATACGCTGATAAATTAATCTGTCTGTCTCTCTTTCTCTCTCTCCATCTATCTCTCTCTCTTTGGCTCCCTCTCTCTGTAGCAAGCTGAGGACCATGGATAAGGACCGCAGGCTGTCTGTCGAGATTTGGGACTGGGACCGGACCACCAGGAATGACTTCATGGGCTCCCTGTCCTTTGGGGTGTCGGAACTGATCAAGTCACCTGTGTGTGGCTGGTGAGAAGCAGCACTTACCACTGCCCCTCCATCCTGCCATTCTACTGCCCCTTACCACTTCCCCTTTATCCTACCCTCCACTGCCCCTTACCACTGCCCCTCCATCCTGCCGTCTGCTGCCCCTTACCACTGCCCCTTTATCCTACCCTCTACTGCCCCTCCATCCTGCCATTCTACTGCCCCTTACCACTGCCCCTTTATCCTACCCTCTACTGCCCCTTACCACTGCCCCTCTATCCTGCCATTCTACTGCCCCTTACCACTGCCCCTCCATCCTGCCATTCTACTGCCCCTTACCACTGCCCCTTTATCCTACCCTCTACTGCCCCTTACCACTGCCCCTCCATCCTGCCATTCTACTGCCCCTTACCACTGCCCCTTTATCCTACCCTCTACTGCCCCTTACCACTGCCCCTCTAACCTGCCGTCTACTGGCCCTTACCATTGCCCCTCCATCCTGCCATTCTACTGCCCCTTACCACTGCCATTCTACTGCCCCTTACCATTCCCCTTCCACTTCATCATGTTGTTTCATAGCTGTTCTGTTCTGCCATTCTGTTCTTCTCCGATGATGGACTGCACTGTTGCTCTGGCAAGCCCATTCCAAACAGACCTGGGTCAATTACGTAATTTTTTTGGATTCAAGCACTTTTTCTGTGCTTGATTGATCTTGCCTGGTGCAACTGAGCCCACCAAGATGGCCATAAGACAGAGTTTGCACTATTCCAGAGTAGTCCAGAGCTCAGCAGAAAAGTATTTGAATGCAAAATAATGATGTAATTGGCCGTGGTCTGATTCCAAAGGTGTGAATAGGGCCGTTGAGCGGGCTGTAAGTTATATGGTCCGAGTGCTTACTCAGAACTCTTTCCATGGCATTCCCGAAGCACGGAGTATGTTCCTCGGTGTGTGGACGTGCGTTGCATGGGAAGATTAAGTTTGACGCCGAGAGGCAGATGCCGCAGCCTTCGGCTCATCGTACACAATGTGTGGCTTGTTTCTTCGCGCGGACGTGGTTTTGATGGCCGCCAGCAGCTGCGCAGGCCCCCGGGTGTAAATCAGGCCTGAATGAAATCCGTGTGTTCCGGGTTATAAAGCTTTGCCTGGCACGGCCATTTTGGACGTGGTGGATCTCAGGCAGCCATTGTGCAGAGCCGTCCGTCCTGCGCTCGGTGCCAGTGTGAGCAAGAAGCCACTCGCTGGGTCTGCGCTGCCGGGCACAGCGGTTTATGACTGAGACCGGGCCTATGCCAGGCCTGGCGGTTTATGACTGAGACCGGGCCTATGCCAGGCCTGGCGGTTTTTGACTGAGACCGGGCCTATGCCGGGCACAGCGGTTTATGACTGAGACCGGGCCTATGCCAGGCCTGGCGGTTTATGACTGAGACCGGGCCTATGCCGGGCACAGCGGTTTATGACTGAGACCAGGCCTATGCCAGGCCTGGCGGCTTATGACTGAGACCGGGCCTATGCCGGGCACGGCGGTATATGACTGAGACCAGGCCTATGCCAGGCCTGGCGGCTTATGACTGAGACCGGGCCTATGCCGGGCCTGGTGCTTTATGACTGAGACCAGGCCTATGCTAGGCCTGGCGGTTTATGACTGAGACCGGGCCTATGCCGGGCCTGGTGCTTTATGACTGAGACCAGGCCTATGCTAGGCCTGGCGGTTTATGACTGAGACCGGGCCTATGCTAGGCCTGGCGGTTTATGACTGAGACCGGGCCTATGCCGGGCCTGGTGCTTTATGACTGAGACCAGGCCTATGCTAGGCCTGGCGGTTTATGACTGAGACCGGGCCTATGCCGGGCCTGGCGGTTTATGACTGAGACCGGGCCTATGCCGGGCCTGGCGGTTTATGACTGAGACCGGGCCTATGCCAGGCCTGGCGGTTTATGACTGAGACCGGGCCTATGCCAGGCCTGGCGGTTTATGACTGAGACCGGGCCTATGCCAGGCCTGGTGCTTTATGACTGAGACCAGGCCTATGCCAGGCCTGGCGGCTTATGACTGAGACCGGGCCTATGCCGGGCACGGCGGTATATGACTGAGACCGGGCCTATGCCAGGCCTGGCGGTTTATGACTGAGACCGGGCCTATGCCAGGCCTGGTGCTTTATGACTGAGACCGGGCCTATGCCAGGCACAGCGGTTTATGACTGAGACCGGGCCTATGCCAGGCCTGGTGCTTTATGACTGAGACCAGGCCTATGCTAGGCCTGGCGGTTTATGACTGAGACCGGGCCTATGCCGGGCCTGGCGGTTTATGACTGAGACCGGGCCTATGCCGGGCCTGGCGGTATATGACTGAGACCGGGCCTATGCCAGGCCTGGCGGCTTATGACTGAGACCGGGCCTATGCCAGGCCTGGCGGCTTATGACTGAGACCGGGCCTATGCCGGGCACGGCGGTATATGACTGAGACCGGGCCTATGCCAGGCCTGGCGGTTTATGACTGAGACCGGGCCTATGCCAGGCACAGCGGTTTATGACTGAGACCGGGCCTATGCCAGGCCTGGCGGTTTATGACTGAGACCGGGCCTATGCCAGGCCTGGTGCTTTATGACTGAGACCAGGCCTATGCCGGGCCTGGCGGTTTATGACTGAGACCGAGCCTAGGCCAGGCCTGGTGCTTTATGACTGAGACCAGGCCTATGCCAGGCCTGGTGCTTTATGACTGAGATCAGGCCTACGCCAGGCCTGGCGGTTTATGACTGAGACCGAGCCTAGGCCAGGCCTGGTGCTTTATGACTGAGACCAGGCCTATGCTAGGCCTATGCTAGGCCTGGTGGTTTATGACTGAGACCGGGCCTATGCCAGGCCTGGTGGTTTATGACTGAGACCGGGCCTATGCCAGGCCTGGCGGTATAAAACACGGATTTGGGGGAATAGCGGATGTTGCTCTGCAGAGCAGGAGCGCCGTCTCCAGGACGGAAATCTCGTTCTGCTTTCAGCCGCGGAGAGACCCCTCTGCCCTCTGATTCCCCGGTGACGAAGCTGTTAGCATTGCTTTCTTGCCCGTTTTACATTCAGGGCAAACTAGTAGTGTCATGTGATCAATTGTAATTAAATGCCTCTTTGAGAACAGTCAGAACTGCTCTAAAACTCAACATAACCCACCTCTCCGTGGACGGTGAAGGGTCTTGTACTTACAGCCACTCAGACTCAGGCTTATGATAATTTTACATACGATTTCATTCCAGCTTGTCAGACCATTATCGTGTACCCTGGACTCCACTCCAAATCGCTATGCTTTGAATACAAATACCGTAATACCATAACCAAGTTATCTACTCTCAGCTTTGCCAGGACATTCTATACAGTAGTTATTTCTGACAATACAAATATATTTCCTTATTTGTTAATAATAATATGTACATACATCATTTTTTGGATTTACTTTGAACAGTAAAAAGAAAAACATTTAACTACAATAGATTACACGACAACACATTTTTTGTCTTAGTAATGCAAAAGTGTGATTATACCACCCCTATAAAAAAAACTTTTTTTGTATAGTTAACAGAGCACAGCAATGATTAGTATTGTAAACAAGGAAGCACTGCACAGCTAGCCTGTCTTTACACAGATGCTTCATCTATAAGATTATTTTCCCAAAGGAAATCCAGAAGCGGGTAGCTGTAGGAAGTCAGGGGGGTCCTTCAAAATGCCTCCGCTCAGGAGCCGGGAGCTCCAGTGGTCTGATGTTAATAATAACCATAACAACAACAATAATAATTTCCTTTCAGTTTTAATGTAGAACTAGATTTCTGGTTATTGTGAAATCTATATAAGGGGTGTGATTTGATGTGGTCTTTGCATGTACACACAGCGGGCTTGGCCTTTACTGTGCATCGTTGCTGTGCCGTGCACGTGTGTTGCCCTCTCCCTGAGGATGTGTGTTCTCTCTCTCCCTCTGTCTCTGTCTCTCTCTCTCTGTCTCTGTCTCTCTTTGTCTCTGTCTCTCACTCTCTCTCTCTCTCTCACTCTCTCTCTCCCTCCCTCTATCTCTCACTCTTTTTCTCTCTCTCTCTCTGTCTCTCTCTCCCTCTCTCTCTCTCTCTCTCTCTCTCTGTCTCTCTGTCTCTGTTTCTGTCTCTGTTTCTCACTAACTCTCACTCTCTCTCTCTCTCCCCCTCCCCCTCTCTCTCTCTCTCTGTCTCTCCCTCTTTCTCTCTCTCTGTCTCTGTTTCTGTCTCTGTTTCTCACTAACTCTCACTCTCTCTCTCTCTCTCTCTCTCTCTCTCTCTCTCTCTCTCTGTCTCAGGTACAAGCTGCTGAATCAGGAGGAGGGCGAGTATTACAACGTGCCCATCCCTGACGAGGACGACGGCAACCTGGAGCTCAGGCAGAAGTTTGAGGTGAGGAGGACCGCGGACGCCATGGCCTACCCAGCAGCCCCTGCTCTGGCTCTGTGGGAGGGGGCTGGGCCTCTGTAATATTCACTCCCTGATTGGTTTACAGGTTGTGGAATACTCGTCTGCTTTCAAAAGCATTCTATGGTTATCAGAAAGATGCCTCCATCTATTCCCCCTGTGAGGAGTGAGCGATCCTTATTCTGGATCCCTTTCAACAAGCTTTTAATTGAAGTGAATGCCATCATAACATAAGGACATCCCGTGTGGCCTGTGTGTCCGTATGAGTGTGTGTGATTGATTTTCCTTTTCATTTGATTCATTTGAATGTAATTAACAGTCATTTAATGATTTATTTTATCATTACATCGACACGGAGGGAAAAGGGGCCGCTCGGCGGGGCCCTCGGTCTGAGAGGCGGGGTGCTCTCATGTCCGCTCTCCACGCCGCCCTGGCCTCGTTATCCTCTCCTCCAGGATAGCCGAGTATCCCCCGCTCAAACAGATGGGGCCATTTGCATGTGTGGCGGATCGCCCCCTCCCAATTCAAAGCCCTGCGTCTGTGGTGATCTCGGGATGAAATGGTCACGACTTCTCCATGGTAACAGTGCCTTTGATGACACTTTTTTTTCCTCCCCCCCCCGGCACCTCGTGAGAGAGACTGTTAAAAACCCTCCAGCGGGGCGCCCAGCTCCTCTCTAGCGAGCGCCCGAGAATTCCCATGGTGCACCACAATAGCTGCGGCTTCGCATAAAGGTTCCTGGGGGAATGTGGCCGTCCGCTCTTCTGACCTCCCGCTGTTCCTGCGTCAACAGGATTTCAGCGCGACGCCCGTCACTCGTTCAGATAGAGGAAGGCATGGATTAGGATTTCTATTTTTTTACACAGAGTCTCAAACAAGACTGTCAACACTGTGGGGGAAAAATAGAACTGATGCCCTCGTCTGGGTTTGCTTTGACAGAGTTACAGAGACGTAACCGCGCTTAATCTGCCCGTCGTACTCGCGACTATCCGCGCAGACACCTCCTGGGGTGCGAACTTTAACGGAGCTCCGAGGGGAAATGTTTGGTGATTGAACGTGAGCTCCCTCACCTCCTCACGGCTTCGTCGTGTGACAGAAGGAGGCGCTGTGTACGGAGAGCCGTGCACCGTTCCGATCTGCCCTGTTTTTGTGAGGTTAGTGCACGGAGTGGCGCTGGGTCATCTGGAGAGGGTTTTAAGCCAGAACTCCCCTGATTTAATTGGCAAAAATCATTTCTCTCTCTCCACCTCAGCTTGTGTGTGGTGGTTCTGGCACAAAATGGCTGCCGTGCATCACCCTGGTGGGTGCTACACATTGGTGGTGGCCTATGGCGAATTTCCCCCTCATCACTGTAAAGCATTTGAGTGTTTAGAAAAGCACTATATAAATGCAATGAGCTATCCCTCTAACTGAAAGGCTCACGGTGTTCAGTCTGTCTCTCGGTAGCCCTCGGTCTCCTGAACCTGTTCACCCTGAGCGGCGTCACCATGACAACGCGCCAGCCAAGCTGACCTGCGCTGACCTGCGCTGACCTGTGAGCCGACGGGGCTGTTTGTCACCCCTCCTCCAACCCCTCCAGAACCTACACCCTTCATCACACACTCCAGCCCCTAACCTCATAAATACACTGTCCTCATAAATACGCTACAACTCTCTTTACGTAATGTTACGGTCTGCGGTCTGCTGTCTGTCTCCTTCAGTACTCCCCAGTCGGTGCACACTTTCGCGTAGGGTGCAGTGTTGTGCTGAATTCTCTCTAAGCTGCCCTCTCGAAGCTGATCAAACGCTACGCTACGGAGCGGAGTTCGTCATTTCACCATCAATAAAACATCCGCCCCTTCTGATGATGCTCTGCCAATCATGAGTGACAGAAACGGAAAGGATGAGAGAGCCCATTTTGTGTAGATATAGATAGAGGGCGAGTCTGTTCCGGTTGAAGCTAAATTCACAGATTGATTTACAGTATGTTTGTGCATTCACTATGGATTTTCGCATTCGTGTGTGTAGTTACTTAGCATAAGTCCTTAATACCATGGGGAATGCTCTCCATATATACAGTAGGATATCGCCATTCCCAAGGACACACCCGTGATATTACTCACCTGATGCAAACGGCATGACCTGCTACTTGTATACCTGGCTTGTTGACTGCTGTGGAGTGCTTGTGTCTGTTTCACAATAACAGCCTTCACGGTGAGGGTTGACAGTCCGATTTAGCTTGAGCTAAACAGCTAGAATGTACAGTGGTATAGTTCCACTACATTTATTATTGTATCACTGTCCCCCGTAGGTATGTTTTTCTGTCAAGTGATGGGCAGCTCTGCCAAAACATTGTTAAAGAAGTGCATCATCCGCTGACGATGCGTTTCTAACCACAAAAGACTGACTCAGATGATTTATGAATCATGCGTTTCTGTATTTGGCTTTCCGTTGTTACTGTCCTTGCCTGCTCATTCACTGAGTGTACGTGCCTTTGTGTTTGTGTGTCTGTGTGTGTGTCTGTGGGTGCGTGTGTGTGGGCGAGTGGATGTGTGCGTGTGTGCATGTGTGTGGGCGAGTGGATGGGTGTGTGTGTGTGTGTGTGTGTGGGAGTGGATGTGTGGGAGTGTTTGTGTGTGTGTGTATGTGGGTGTTTGTGAGTGTGTGTGTCAGCACAGGAAATACAAAGGAGATGAGAGTGATGTTTCTCTTTCGCCGTCCTTTCCTTGGAGACGGAGTGTTATGCTTTCGTTTCTCTGGTGTCGAGCGAGCATCCTTCAGCTCCCTTGGGCCTTGCCGGGAATGTGTGGGTTACCATGGACACCGAGCCAGAGATGTCAAGCATTGTGAAATTATCAGCCCTGCCCACACAGGAATTCTCCCTGATTATAAAAGGACGGTGTCTTTTGAAAAACCTCTAATAAAATTGACAGTCCTGATTATTTTGGTGTGGTCAGTGTAATGTCTGATGTCAGACTTATTGAATCTACACGAAGCCAAACTCCGCTTTTTCTGTACTGCAATTTAGGCTTTTTTACTGTCTTGCCATGTTTTGTACTTTCTAACTAATCACCACCTTTTGTTCCTGTCAGAGCAGAAGTGTTTCAGCGTTGGCATTGGCAGTGTGCTGTTGGTTACTGTTGCTTGCCATCACTGTTGAGGCTCTGTGTCCCTCTGGGCCGTTCTCCGTCCGCCAGCCTGTCCGCCCTTCATCCCTGACACCTGCGGACCGGCCTGTCTCCCCCCGGTGCCCCTGTCCACCACTAACGCTTCAGTTTTCTCTCCTGTCTTTTTCAGGACTGCCAAATTAATTTCCACTTCCTCAAGGTAGCTCTCTCACCCCTGCCTCCTCAATCTGTCTCTTGCTTTCTTTCTCTCTTAACTTTCTTTTCTTTCCTCTCTCTCTGCCCCTCTCCCCTTTCTCTCTCCCTCCTTCCCCTCTTACGCTTCATCTCTCCTTTCGGTGTCCAGCCACTCATCCTCCGTGCTCCATGCACTCTGTCCTTGATTGTTTGCATGTAGTTTTTCTACTGCAAATAGATCCAATTTACTAACAATGAAACAGCCAAGCAGGAGTGGGCAAGGGTGTACTATGGAGTGGGCAGATAAAAGCCTACTCCAATAAAAGCAAATGATTTGGAATCACTATAAAAAAAAAAAACTCATTACTGCTCATTGAGTATAATTTGTTTAACACTCTTATTTGTGATACGGGTCGTAAGGCCAAAGCCTGTCTCATACCTATGTTAAATATCGTCACATTGTGGATGTTGAAAACGTGGAATAAAGAATACTGGGACACATAGAGTGTTTGACTGGAGTTCTTTCCAGGTCGTTTCCAGGCCCAGGGAAAGTACATCTGTTAATTATCTGTACAAATCACCGGCAGATCAATGTGGGCCTCCAGCAGCATCCATCACGCTGGGGATGATTCGATCATAGCTCGCTCATCGCTGCCCCCACCCTGTCCTCCTCCTCTCCCTCCTCCCTCCCTCCCTTCATCCTACTTCTCCCTCCCTGATTAATGTACGGCCCCAGCCCTTCTACAGAACACAGCCAGCTCTAGTCAGCAGTCACATGACCCCCTCCCCCCCCCCCGGAGTGTTGAGATGTGAGGATTGTGTTGTTAGTAAATTAGCAGACCAGGATGGGGGGGGAGGGCTATCCATCTTCATTGTGCTCTGTTCATCTCCACCCCCACCCCCCATGAGCACCCACTCTCCCTCTGTCCTGCATCCGCCCTCCGCATCGTCTCTCCTGGGGACGGCTCCTGACAGCCGGGCCCAGTCCGTGCCTTGGTGGGAGTACAGCCGTGGTACTCTGGCCTCTACCAGTGGCTTCACAAGCCCGGACGGTAGAGGGCCAAACGACACTGTTTGAGTGTGGGTGGGCATGCTGATTCACTGGGGTTTAACCAGTCCCTGCACTGGGGTGCACCCTGTCTGTGTTCTCTTGTGATTGTGGTCAAGGCACCTGTCTGCCCATTTTCAAGTCATGAGCTTGATTTTTCTTTTCGTTTTTTTCTTGTTTTATATTTATTTGTTTTTGTTTTGTCGACACGCGCGAGGGTGTGCAAGAGGAAAGGCCCCTCCCTCCCTCACTCACCGACTCACTCGCTGACAGACGGACTGACTGAGTGAGCAACTTTCCCCCAGAGTAGTGACAGTACCGTCATCCCACCACTAGGTGGTGGTAATGCAGCGATAAAAAAAATCCTCAAAAGACGCTTCCCTAGAGCACTGCCTGGGTCTGTTACGCTGCACAGAATTAAGTGCATATTGCACTTACATTGCATTACATTACATCTTATCCAGAGCGACGTGCAATGAAGTGCAGATCAAACACAAGTATAAGTGCGAAGAGGACCTGAGAGGACAGTACAGTTCCGAGTCCTAGTGTAAACAGAGATAATCAGAACCCTTGAAGAGTACAATCAGCTTCCAAACTAGCATATCATAGTTGGCAGCTAGAATACCCTGGGTACAACAATACAATAGCTAATACAAAAAAAAACAATATCTATACAATCTATACATAAGTGCCATTACAGTCTATGGCATATATAAGGCTAATCATGGAGGGTTAGGGAGGGAAAGGTGTAGCCTGAAGAGATGAGTCTTCAGTCTGCGCTTGAAGGAGGTCAGAGACTCTGCCGTTCTGACATCCACCGGGAGGTCATTCCACCACCGTGGGACCAGCAGTCGTGAGCGTGAGGTGCAGGTGTGGTGAGGGGGAGGCGCCAGACGGCACGAAGTGGCAGAACAGAGGGGTCTTGTTGGTGTATAGGTCTTGATAAATGATTGAATATATACAGCACCAAACATATATATACAAGCACCAAAGTTTTAAATTTGATGCAAGCCGTAACAGGCCGCCAGTGGAGGTTGCTGAGCAGGGGGGTGACAGGTGAATGTCTGGGAACATTGAATACCAGACGGGCTGCAGCATTGTGGATCAGTTGTAGGAAGATAGTAACTGTGTGTCTCTGGCTGCTTATTTTCTCACATCGTACAGTCAGCTCAAGACAAACAGCTTTCAACGAGGCAATTAAATGCAATGGTAACAGTGTTAAGTTTGTATGCATGGAAATAAGAACTTGAGATATTGTAGGCGAGTGTGAGTTGATTATATAGCCACAAGATGGCAGCACAGAATAGATATTTATGGAATTTTGTACAGCTGCAGGTTTGTATTGCGCTCATAGACTCTCACTATCTGATCAGATCTGTGTGGATGTTGTTAAAAAAAACTATCCAGTCGTATGTATTCAGTGACTACTGATATTAGATATGTTTATTGTTATACAGTGACTGTATTTTCAGGTGCTTATAGGGGTGCTTTTTGTAAAAAAATATACATTTATTATTATTTCAGTTTTTCATATTTCACAGGTACTATAAGATATAATTAATATTATGCTTCTTTTTTAGAACGTCTTGGGCCGCAAAATGCATAGGGCCTCTCAGTGTTATTCAAATAGAGTTAAGACATGTATTTTATTTATGATACTCACAGAACATGTTGGTCCAAAGTTTGACAAAATAATAGCTTCCTGTAAATAATTTTATAGCTGCTTGCTTCTGGTTTGACACCAGTAAATGATGGTGTTAAAAAAATAGACCAGTACATAACAGGCTGTCTTGATCTTGTATGTATTTATTAATATATCTATGTGCAGTAGGCCCTAATTATTTGTCATGTAAGAACACACCTTTATTTGTGTATAATACAAATACTGCTGTTTGTGTCAATGCTGATGTTTACCTCAACGGTACTCAGTGCTTCACAGGTAGAAAGCAGGGCGCTGGTTAACTACTGAACAGGCTTGGATGTACAGTATGTGTGTTGTGATGTCAAACCACAACCGGTGGTAAAGATTCACAGACCCAGTGAATGGTGTAAGATGGCATAAGAGGCCTGCGGTTCTCTGAATCAGTGTGTACAGTGTGTGTGAACGGCGTGTGTGAGCAGTGTGTGTGAGCGGCGTGTGTGAGCGGCGTGTGTGAGCGGCGTCTGTGCCCGGTCTCATTACTGTGCTGCCTGTCCTCTTCCCTCTCCCGCTCAGCTTTGATTAGAGCCCTGTTTACACTCCACTCTTGACAGAAGTGACAAATCGCATTCTTCTGAGATCCAATCAAACGCTGCCCGCGGGCGTTCCAGAACGCGCTGCATAATTGATTCCGCTCGGAGATTGCGTTCTGCGCCGAGCTGTCGCCGGGCAGAGGACCTGGGGTCAGAGTTCAGGGAGCAGCTTCCCTCTGCATACGGTCCGTGTTCAGGAAAACCTGGAAGATTCGGGAAAAGCCAGGCTAGGGACGGAGCCATCTGCAAGCACTTAGGCTGACCACAAAGCGTCCAGCTGCTGTGTTGGAGCGCGTTTCTCTTTACTGCAGACTCTCCTGTTAACCGTGGATGCTTTTTGCATATAGGGTAGGGACTGGGTATTGGAACAGTCTGGTCCTCGCCAAATCGAGTTGAAAGTTATTCACGCCCTGCTTGTGTGCCGTATTGATGGGTTTTAAAGAAAAAAGAACAAACACCTTAAACATTGAGGGGTTGGTGCATCAAGTCAGTTACTCCTGATAGTGGGGCTAGCAGATCCTGTCTGGTCAATGTAATGGGGTAGTTGGAAATGGTGGGGGAATGCCACCTTGCCAAGGCTCTGAGGGTGTAAGTCTTGAACCCACATTGAGCATCTCAGAGAGAGCCAGTTGGGCATAAGGCATGCAGGCATACACCAACGATGTGTTTTTCAGCCAATCCTCCTCACTATGAAGTAAGCAGGACATGCACATGCACTGTAGTTATACAGATGCTTCAAGGCCTAAATTTAAGTTTTAGAAGACCTCCATGTGAAATCCAGGCGAACCTCCTCATTAAAACGTATCTAACAGAAGTGCAAAATGCACATGAACAAATAGAGAGTGAGGAAATCCGCGGAATTACCGGTGTTTGTAACTTCTCTGTATTCTTTCTGCCGCAAAAGGAAAGGTATATGCCTTTAATTATCATTTCTGCAAATCCACTGCATGACTGTTTATTTATTTATTTATTCATTTTTGATGCAGCGCATCACCGTTCATCACATTCCACTGTCCTCGGTGATTTCAGTCGTTGTTCAGCCTGCAGTTTTAATGTCAGGCCTTGTCTTGTCTCTTAAGCGTGGATAAAAAATGTATTTTCCTCCCAGATGTAGGTGGATGTTGTACCCAGTGTAACCACTGGGTGTCTCTCCAGGATATCCGTGGAGAGGTAGGGAACGTCCACATTTCCTATAGATTGAAGAGTTATATTGTCATTTGGAAATATGTTATTTTAAAAGTCTTATACGAACAGTGCACATCAAGACTTTAAAATCTGACATCACATTGCACACCGACCGTATTAACAGCTGTTTTGAATTCATTGACTAATTCAAAAACATATTCGTTGTATCACGAACATTCAGATGTTTAGAATACAAAATTAGTTTATGAATTAATTCAATCTTGTGGGTATTCTTTAAGCTATTGTAATCATTGAGTCCCCATATCTTGCAGACACTGCAGTTCTGAGTAGAACTTTTAGTTTTTATTTGCAAGCAGAAATAAGCCAGTTTTATGTTTTTATGTTTTATTTGTTGAAAGATTTTATTGTAAAATGTTCTACACAGAATGGAGTTATTGTCCCCTCTGGTGTCTCTCAGAGAAATTAGTCAAATGCCTGACATCTTCCTCACCAGGAGACAGCTGAGGAGTGATTGGTAAATCTCGCACTCTATACGCTCTCCAAAGTGTTCGGAAACGCAATTATCGGCCTCTGCCGCTCTCCGTTGTCTCATGCCTGAAATGAGAGAGATCTTGGTGTGAGAATGACTCTGGTGGGAAATAATGCGGGAATTTGAGGCGGGGAGGGGTTGGGATCGTAACCAGCGTATCTTTCAAAGAGTCTTCGATTTCCGTCCAAGCGGGCGCTCCCGTCTCCGCGGTTCAGCCGGAGCGCAGCTGCGGTTAGCCCAGCCGCGTCTGATTTCTAATATCCTGTCCGTCCCCATTGTGTGATCCGAGCATGAGGCAGCGAGTCGTTTCCAGTTCATCAGACCGCAGACGGAGGCGTCTTCACCCCGGCTGTAACGGCGCGCTTACAGTCTGTGTCTTTAGCGCCCAGTGCTGTGTCCCCAACGGACTCAATCTTAGCTATGCCCGACTCCCCCTTGGTTCAGGTGCCAGTGTAGTATCAATTCTGACACTTTTTTTTTCAACGAGAAACTGCGATTAGCACCTACTGTAGCATCGGAAGCCTACCAGGGCTACCATCACATAGAGCAGGGGTCGGCAACCCTGGTCCTGGAGAGCCGCAGGGTGTGCTGGCTTTCGTCTCCACCTTAAAATAAGCAACCGATTCAGACCCAAGAAACCAGGTGAGGTGAGTTAACTGTGCAATCAACGGCTTTCATTGATCAATTAATGCCAAGTAACAACGAAAGCCAGCACACCCTTCGGCTCTCCAGGACCAGGGTTGCCGACCCCTGACATAGAGCATGTGTTGGCTACCAGTTTTCTGCTCTTGCAAATAAACACGTTGTTATGTTGTGAACTATAATTTTCTTCAGGTGGAAGGGACCCCCAAACTGCAGGCACCGATATTAGATTAATATATTAATAACTATAATTACAGGAGGAGGATTGTTTTTTAAATTGGTTTATGGTTGCACGGATTTCTTTTGTATAATTACTACGCATTACAAGGCATTCATCCTCGTACAAAGTATTGGATTTAGTCATTCTGTACACATAATAATAACACAATAATATGTTAGTCTGAATGAATGCATCTTTCTTTCCTTTCTACATTTATTTTTCATTTTATACCAAAAGAAGTTAATCTCCCATTATCTTCCAACTACTCGACTGCATTAACTGTGACCCCAGAATTGTGTGTCAATGGCTTGGTGCAAAAGAGGCATAAGACCTTTCTGTGGAGTGCTCTATGTCTATATATACTTGGATCTGGGAAGAGCTGCAAATCCCAACTCGAACACAAAGAAGTACATAGTGCATCACATTCATATTTAATAATGTTGAAATATAACAATAAAATGGCGAGAAAGGTAGAGAAATTAGTTGTTAAGCTGTGTGCGTGTACACGTGTGTGTATGTGTGAGTGTGTGTGTGTGTGTGTGTATGTGTATGTATGAGTGTGTGTGTGTGTGTGTGTGTGTGTATGTGTGGGGCTGGACTAAACCACTCCCCTTTCCCCTGTGATTGCAGGATCACAGTCTGGAAGACTCTGATAAGGTGCGTCTGACAGGAAGTAAGATTTGTTTGCTGGCCTTTTCTTTTTGGGTTGGTTTGGCTTGGTTTGGTCGTTATCCTCCAGCGCGGGTGCATAATTAACCTAGCCTAGTGCTGCTCTTTTTCCTGGGATTGCACATTACTAACCGCTCTGCATCTCCGCCCAAAGAGGAGCATCAGGACAGGGTAAAGGCTCCAGCTTAGCTTCACAGACCCTGACAGTGATTCTCTGCCCAAAGAGGAGCATCAGGACAGGGTAAAGGCTCCAGCTTAGCTTCGCAGACCCTGACAGTGATTCTCTGCCCAAAGAGGAGCATCAGGACAGGGTAAAGGCTCCAGCTTAGCTTCACAGACCCTGACAGTGATACCGCTCTCCAGAGCTTCCCTGAGTGCTGTTTTATCAGGGGTAAGACCACCCTAAACTCTGGTGAGTGTCTATGCGGCCTAACAAAATGATGCTTGTGGCTTGACAGACCTAAGCCCTCCTTTTTTTCAGTGTGATGCATTGTACAAAGGCACCAGTTTGTCCGACATGATTGGTGAATAAAATAATGAGGGAGGAGTCAGCATGAGTTTTGCCTGTCCCAATCGCTGCTGCCTGGCCTATCCTTGCCTCCTGTGTGACCTGAGAGAAGAGCCCTGCTTTGGCACTGCTGAGGGTGGGCTTGAGTGGATTCGGCTTTCTGTGCCCCAGTGGCACTGTAGCATGTCCCTGACTTTGTAGAACAGAGTGACCTGGAGTATGAGGATCCTTTTTTGGGTTTTTGGTTTATACTTACTTTGTAATCATTTTCAAAATGAAAACACCATGGCTTCCTCTTGAAGATTTAATTTCCCTACTTCTACTCCTGGCTACAATACAATTAGTAATAGTAATACTATTTCACTTTCTTTTTGGCAGAATAGGTTATACATTTGCATTCACTACCATAATGTAAATTACACACATAGGCACAGACACATGCACGCACACACACGCACGCAGTTAAACATATTATTCTGCTGGAGTTACAGTAGCTTTAGGTTCTCATACGTTATTTGATTTCACTGTTCCCTTGGGCACGGCACTTGTGAAGTGAATCAATTGTGAAATGTTATTATTAATGTAATTTTTAATTAGTGACATTGCCTCAGGGATAAACAGCAGTTTTCTTCATTTTTGATTGCACCAAAGGCTGTGTAAATGTATGTAAAATCCCAGAGTGCTTTGTGCAAATGACTTCAGAAGCCAGTCTAAACTACCATAGATGTGTCCAATGCAGATTACAGGAAGTATGCTTTAGGGTCCTTTCACCCCAAGATACTTTCCTTCCCTCAGTGAAGCCTGGAAGGCAGCAGCTTTTAGAACTAGAAAACCTAATAGCGACAGATTAGCAAACTAGCTAGTTCTGTATATCATAGATACACATAGATTTGATAATAAAACATTAAATAAAAACTGATTGCAAAGAAGTATGTACACATAGGCTGTGGTTGGCTGAGCTGAACCTGCTGGCTTCCAGGCATCTCTGAGGGAAGGATATACCATGGGCACTGCAGAACGTCCTCCTCCCCCTTGTTAGGACCCATCAGCTTAGTCCTCCAGCTTCCTGTCCAGGTCTGGCTGTGTTCTGCGGAGAACCAGCTGCCTCTCAGACAGGACTCTGGTCATGCAAATCTCCCTTGCTGAAAATCTCATCTGAAAGCAGTCCAAGCTGGTTTCAGCTGTATTTATGACACTTATAGTTTGGTTCAGCTGTTTGACCAGCTCTTCAGCAGCTGAGCGTCTTGTAAGCAGCTAGTCCACTGGTTTGGCCACCATCTTACTCTCCCAGCTTAACCAGCTTTTGGTCCAGCAACAGAGCAGTGATGTCAAAAGAAGCATTGAAACCACAGCTGAATCCAGTTTAGAATCCCAGCTGGTTTTCACTGGATTTTTCAATCAGGCAGACTCAGTCTTCCTTCCACTAACACAGCTGGTGAACTTGTTGGTGAAGGCCGAGTTGGACGTTGGTAAACTGGATTGGTGTGCAGAGCGCTGTTTAAGGATGGAACGGCGCTGTCCTTTTACAGAGCGCCGAATTTGTGAGGGAGGAAGGAACTAATTTTCCTCCTTGCTCCGTTAAGATGTCAGTGGTTCTCATTAGCTGATTTAATTAGTGAGAAATACGCACTTCACGCTGATGAGTAAGAATGTGAAGTGATGACATAGCATTGGAGAAGAGGGGGGGCTGTGAGAATGGGTGGGGGGGGGGGGGTGGCTGTGAGATACTTTGGGTCAAAATGATCCGATGGGGAACGTGGTGTTGAGGGGTGGTGATGCGCTCCCTGCAGGGGCCCTGTGCCTGCCCCAGTCTGTAGCCATGCTCAGCTCTTCAGCAGTAAAGGTGTCTCTCGTTGCTGCGATTGCATGCCGTGCTGCTTGCCTGCGCCGCATCGTGTCCTGATGGGGGGGGAGTGTAACGCATCCTGGTCCTGCAGCCTTTGCATCTCTGCCCGTGCAGAGTTCCCCACACACGCAGCAGGGCCATAGTGCCTTGGTTGTTCTGCAGGCCAAGGAGTCTGTAGGCAAAGTGGCATCACACTTTGTTTTGGCACATTAGGTAGTAGTCTCAGGTTTTCACTGTACCTGACAGAACTTTCAATGGTTCCTGTTTTTGTTTTTGCAGAAAAACTCTTTGTTTCAAATGTACTGTGGAGTTAATGTTCTTACATGCTAGTACGTATACAAAGGGTTCTTGTTATTTAACTGGTTTCCTCTTATTGCATGGCAGATGTGATTGTGCTTTTGCCCTAGTTGATGGGGAGGTGACTGTGCGGCATATTCAAGAAATGAATAATTACTTTCCTGTGATATTTTCCCATTTGCCTCTAGTTTCTTGTACGTGATACCATAAACCAGTTCACTGTTTCCCATGATGATAGTGCTCTCCCGCTAGCCTGCAAGTGGGCTTATAAACAGCCTGTTGTGTTAAGCCCCGTCCACACCAGGAACTGCAACTATAACTACCGCGTAGCTATAACAATAACGATGTGAGCATCCGCTCTGACGAACGATAACATTCTGTAAATTCTCTCACAGCTGTGTCATCTGCCATTTTTAACGTGACACCCTGTAAATTCGGATCGATTTTGATTGGCTGCCAATGATTTATCGTTCATGCAGCTGGGCAAAAAAAAAACGCTCCGAAAGTGATCCTGGCGATATCGTTCGTCTATGTCATTGTTGTTGTAGTTGCAGGGTAGTTTTTAAAACAACATATTCATAGCTATCGTCATGTAGTTCTTGGTGTGGACGGGCCTTTGTTCACGTTTGGATGTCACCTTTGTGAAAATGACCGAGGCCCCCGACGGATAGCGTGAAAGGGAGCCTGGCCTCCCGGGGGGAGGCAGAGGCCCTCGCTCCCTCGCCCTGGAGCTTTCAGGCTCCGGCTCCCCCCGCGTGAGGCAGCAGAGGAGGTGAATAATTCAGAGGGGCTTCGGGGAGGGCCTCCGAACCACCGCTGCTCACTTCAACCGCGTTTGACTTCAATCGGACTCTGACCTCCACGCCAGCTCTGCGCACACTGACGGAGATTACAGGACCTCTAGCTACACCCACCTGCTCATTGTGTCTGTATGTCTATATACACACATCTCTGTCCACAGCAGATATACTTTACCATCTGTTACGCAACGCTGGCATTTGTTTTCTGTTTCTTTGGTTTTCTTGTTGTTGTTTTTTTTTTTTTTTTGGGTTCGGTTTTCATGAATTGTCGGACCTGTGGGGAGGCACCGTCTGTATTTCGGCCGTAAAGCCAGCTCCCCCCTGCCCTTGTCGTCGCAGAAAGCCAAGCTCGGGCCCGGGAAGAAAGTGATCACCCCTTCCGACGACGGCAGGAGCCTGCCCTCCAACAACGTCGACCGCGTCAAACTCAACGACTTCAACTTCCTGGCGGTGCTGGGGAAGGGCAGCTTCGGCAAGGTGGGTGGGGCGGAGCGAGGGAGCCCCCCGCCGATACCAAATCAAATCATAAAAACCAAAAAAGCCGCCTTAAATAAGTGAGTTTTCTACTGAGAGTCAAACTTCCCTGCTGAAAAAAACAGCTGAAACAGTTTGGTAGCTCGTTGACCAGTTCAGTCCAACTCCTGGCTCGACGTGGTTTAGCTGGTTGACCAGTTTAGACTAGCTCCCAGCTTGACATGGCTTGACCAGCTCAGGCTATGTTTTGAAACAGATGGCTGCTGGTTGACCAGCTCATACCCAACTAGAGCAGCTTGGCCAGCTCAACATTCAAGCTGGTCAAGCTGGCATAGCTGGATTTTACAGCAGGGTTTCCAGAAGTGATAAACTTTGCTGCATCTGACGCTTGGGTCCCACTGCTTAGCCTTTTCCTTCAATAATGCACACCTTCACATGACATTTTGAATGGCACTCCCCTCCAATGAATATTTATAGTTTGTGCATAACAGCATGGTGCAATCTCTGTATTGAACATTTACTCACACACACACACACACACACACACACACACACACACACACACCATGAAAGGACCATTGTTTTTCTTCAAATGTGCATTTCAGCGGTTCAGAGTGGGGTTATTTACTTATTTATTTTCTATTTGGTACCTCTTCTTCTTCAAAATCTTACCCCACCTGCCCTCAGCTTCAGTTTGTGAATTCCCGACAGGGTACATTTTTGTTCTTTAACACCCTTTAATGTTCTGCTTGACCGTTTGGTAGAGCACATCATACGTTTTCCATGGCTCTTTACTTGGTGAGGACATTAAAGTGTTAAGGAACAAATTTCCCAAATGTACCCTGAAAGTTCTTTTGGGTAGAAATAACTACCTTTTACAAACCAAAAAAGGGTAAACATGAATTATTAATCCAATGGAAATGTAGGGTACCACCACAGCAGCAAGTGTTTTCCATGCCCTTGGTTCTGTGTGGAGGCCAGCAGTAGTGGCAGGAGTAATTCCCCCCACTGGCCCTGTGCGCAGGTGATGCTGGCGGAGATGAAGTCCACCGAGAAGCTCTACGCCATTAAGATCCTGAAGAAGGACGTGGTGATCCAGGACGACGACGTGGAGTGCACCATGGTGGAGAAGAGGGTCCTGGCTCAGAGGGACAAGCCGCCATTCCTCACCCAGCTGCACTCCTGCTTCCAGACCGTGGTGAGGCCCCCGGCACTTCCTGTGAGCGCGGCAGTGCGCACGCTGGTCTGAGCGTTAGCGCCGGGGCTAATTACTGTGGTGCGCTCAGGACCCCCGCAGTCACTGGCTCAGACAGGGCGTTATTATATTCAAATGCTGCTGGCTGCCGTCGTAGGGGAAAGGTTGCTTTAGGCTTTTTAACCCCTCCAGTTTTGAACAGCATGGTAACTGTACAGCTTTTTTTTGTGTGTGTGTGTGTGTGTGTGTGTGTGTGTGTTTCTGCGTCAAGTTGACATTGACGTCAGATGGAAAAAAGGAGCAACTGCGCTGTATTTGTAGAAACAGCGGGACGTGTGTTTTTTTTTAGTTTTTTGTTGTTAGTATTTTGGCTTTCCAGCCCCTTCCCGGTATCCCGGATTGCCTTTAATCTTTAATCCCTCAATCTCCAGTCTGGCGGTCTGTGATTATGGGCCTCAGAAACCTACAGCAGCACACCTGCCAGGCCTCACAGACATCAGCAAATTGAATATGAAATTTTAATTTCATTTTAAGTGGGGGATAAGGTCCACAAGCTCCTGCACTAATGGAGTATTACAGCTTTTGTTTTGTGGATTTTGGTTTTATAAAGTGATTAAAATGATAGAATTTTTTCTGAAATGAAAGGTTATTTGTCTGAACTCGTCACTTGTTGATCTTATTGTATTCGGGTTCAAGTAACCACACTGCCATTGCTATTATCTGGTTGCTTTACAAAAGAGCAGCTTCTCTGTTAACATACCTCTGTGCTGAGCCTGCCAGAGCTTCTTGAAGTATAAATAATGGAAAATATTATAGTACAAGTCAATTCAGGATGCTCACAGCACTGCCATTTTGTTTGGTCTTCTCTTGGTTTTTCATTGCCGGTTTCACTCTGAAGTGCTTGTGGCTTTTCTGGCTGGCCGAGCCGGGCCGTTGTTCTGGCCAGGCCTGTGACACTTCTGGGCTCGTTCGCCTGTGTCATTATCTGTGGAAGTAATATCGTCCTTGGCTACTCTCAAGATGGCTTCCTGACACAGGAGCCGTTGTTTAGTAGAGGCAGAGTGAGCAGAAGGAGAGAAATATCTGTGCCTAATGGGGCCGTGAGATTCTTTTTTGTGTTCCCTGAGAATGACACTGAGAAGGTTTCCACTTTGTTTCCACTTGGACAGTCCACTTTTCTGCCCCTTTGTCCGAGTGTCAGGAATAAAAAATTAAAACCTAGTTGAATTTCATGTGCATGTGTCGACAACAAGCAATTATATAATCACCCCTTCAACGGTAACACGGGTTCTCCATTTTTACTGGCTGTCATAACAACAGTTTGTTAATTGCAGCCGATAATATTCAACCTTATCTCAGTGATTAATTAATCCAGGTCTGTTTCAAACTACCGAGCAGCATGCTTTAGGTGAAGGTCCTTTTAACGTGGGTCTTTTACTTGCATGATGTCGCCTTATGAAACGGTCTCCTGCTCACGGGTAGCAAAGCGCCGTGCGCACAAGACCGGAAACCTGCGTTTGCGGCCCTGCCTCCAGCAGATGGGTTCAGCGAGCGAGAGAGAGGATGTATTTAAAAGTGTTCACGGAGCGCACCTTCGCCCTGGCGAGGGCCCGTGTGTGCAAACTTTGACTCATCTCTCGTCATACGGCGTCATTAAGCGCTCCCCGTATCCGTGAGGACTGTGACAGGGCTGGGTAATTACCTTGATTAAGCTAAGTGTTATTGAGCCCACAGCAGCCTTTTTCCTGTCTTGTGCTGGGTAGACACGCCATTAGCTCCCAGCTGAACCGTAGCCTTCTCTACAGGCAGAGCATAAACTGGTCTGCCTGTCAGCACAGGAGACCTGCATTAAGTGTGCTCTTTGTCCTTTGCATTGTGGTGGAGTACAGAGCCAAAGCAAGAGAAATGGTGTCACTATCCAAATACGGAATACCGCACTGCATGTGCCACTGTCAAAAGAGAGAAGCATGAAGGAGGAAAGCACTGTCCTGAACTAATCCAGCTTTGTGAAGGAAGAGGACACATCTGTCTGACTTCCACTCAGTAATAGATAACTAATCATAATTCTGACATGGTATAATGACGTAATACAATTTTAGAATTCAATTCCTCAGGCTTAGGTTGTAACCAAGTGGTTATTAATAGATGGCTGTAGAATAGCTGTACATCAAGGTTCTCATTTAAACAGTTATGCTTTGGATAAAAGCATCAGCTAAATAACTGTAATGTAATGTGATGTTCACGGGATTAAAGGAATGGACCTCTCTCCTCTTTGCCCTCCCCACAGGACCGTCTGTACTTTGTGATGGAGTATGTAAACGGAGGAGACCTCATGTACCACATCCAGCAGGTTGGGAAGTTCAAGGAGCCCCAGGCAGTGTGAGTAATGTGTGTGTGTTCGGTTTCCCAGCAGCCTCCGGGGCACCAGTGAGCCGGCTTAGTCTGGCCTTGAACACGCTGTACCTGCCCTGTGAGGACCGGTTCCTTTCTGTGTGTGATTTTCTCCAGCACACTTGCCGTGCCGAAGGCTCAACTGCTTTGTCGTTTGTGCTCGATGGCAGCTCTGACTGAAACGATGACACGGTGCTCTCGGAGAAATCAGTCACACAGAGATCCGCTGTCATCAGTGAATACCCAAATGTGTTTATAATGGCCAGTGTTTTTATAATCCATAGAGGATATCAGAGCCATACTTTATGTTCAGTATACAGTATTCTACACTGTTTGTACACGTAGCGCAATAGCTTACATGTAGATAGATATATACATACTGTAGACCACCTATATTTAAATAATGTTATTTTGCATCATTACAGGGCAGTGCATATACAGTGTAACACTACATTAGGATAAAAGTCTGTCTCCAGGGAAGAGTGAACTGACTCATGCTGATATATGTGCTGAGATCGCCGTATCGATCAGCTGTGCCGCACTCAGCAGGTGTCTTTCCGGGTGGTTGTATAGATCTCCCAAGCCCAGTGTGTGCTCCATCTCAAAATGGCTGCCCTCGTGCGGGCCTTAATGCGGTCTGTGGGGTGTGATTAATGCCGGGCCCTGGTTGTACATTGCCGGTCCGACCGCAGACCGGATTCTCTTCACCTGGAGCTTGGGACGGGGGGGCCTTCCTGCTGCTCTTCCCGTCGACAGAGCCTGTTTCCTGGGCACGCGTGGGAGAGGGGTGCAGAGAGGGGCACAGCGGGGCGTGTGTCTCCCGTCAAACCCGCCGCAGCGGGGGAAAACCCGAGAACGACACGCCGCCACTCTCCTGACCTTTTCAGAACAGAAACCGCCACACAGCTGAGGGGGAAACAATGTAACCAGGCTTTAAAAGAACAAGCTCCGGTGAGGAGCCTTTTCGGGCTTGAGCGAGCCTGGCGTACGCTCAAAACAGGACCTCAGAAAGGTCCTCTAATCTACCCGCGCAGACGCCACGTCCAGGTTAATTGCCTCGGGGTTTGAAGGGCCGGTTTTGATGTTGACTGACGGCGGCCGTGGCTAATTCCCTGCGTGTCATTGCAGGTTCTACGCTGCAGAGATCGCTGTTGGGCTGTTTTTCCTGCACAAGAAGGGGGTTATTTACAGGTGGGTGTACACGGCGGAGAACACTGCCCGCTCCACTCTCCCAACGACCCCGAGTGCGTCATCCTCTGTCACATTCGGGTCATAATTGATAGAGCAATGAAATTGTGCCATTTAAATTACATTGAGATGTTGGCTGAGGGCATATTAATTTAGATGCCATTAGCGCTGGTGCGGTGGGATTGTGCTGTACTGTGTACTCTCTGTTTTTGCGCTGTGCCTTTCGTTGGTGTGTTATTTTTGGCTTTATTCTGAAGCCTAGAATGGAAGGCTTCAAAATAATGCCATCGTGTGTTTATTCATGTAATATAGGCATCTATTCTGTTCTATTTGCTCTGTTCTGTTCTGATATTGCGAAGCCAAACGGGCTAAATTGAAAGGGCAGGGAAGTGTCTGAATATACCGGATTCTGATGTCAGTAATCAATGTTATGAATGCAGTTGGCACGAGCATGTTTATTTTTAACTCGCTCGCTGATCTTCTGTGTTCCTCAAAGTTTAAACTTTCATAGAGCTCTAATCTCAGGATCAGCATGGATTTAAACGAATCTGTTTTGTTTTGTTTCTTGAGTCTGTACTGCTAATTAGCTGTTGAGTTTGCTTAGGTTGCATCAGCAGGAGACTTGTTTAAGCTACAACACCTGCTTGTTAAGTCACAAGACGGTGTCAGTCACGTTAATCATCTATGCATAGTATTCCTCACTGTAGAGGCATGCAAGACCAAATGCTTTTATGATAAACTTCTCAATATACATATATTAGTTCCAACCTGACTGTGTTTTTGATCTCATATACAAATATAAAGAATGACAGAGAGTCCATTAGCTTTCAGCGCGCTGGCCTAGGGAAAGTGTGGAGACAGATTACTGTACCTTTGATTATCCCTGATAAAGGTGTGGGCATTCTGCCACATCAAAGAGAGGGGGGAATTAACAGTGGATTATTACATTATTTACTTTGACATGAAATACCGTCAGAGGCCTTTTGATGTTGCTTTTAGGCTGTCCAATATAAATGTAAATTAGACTCTAAGAAAAGGCAGAGAATGGGAGCAGAGAGCAAGGGGAAAGGTACAAGCAGACGGGCAGAATGGCTCCTCCATTTTCACCCCTCTCCATGAGTCCCATCGCCCCCTCGCTGTGTCCGCTACAGGGACCTGAAGCTGGACAACGTCATGCTGGACTCGGAAGGCCACATCAAGATCGCAGACTTCGGGATGTGCAAGGAGAACATGTACGACAGCGTGACCACGCGCACTTTCTGCGGGACCCCCGACTACATCGCCCCTGAGGTGAGGGCCATTCGCTCTGAGGCAGGCTGAGGGTGGGATGTCAGGGGAGGGAGTGGGGGAATGGTGGTGTTGGGGTCGGGGGAACATGAGGGGAGTGAGTGTGGGAATGGTGGTGTTGGGGTCGGGGGATGTCAGGGGAATGAGTGGGGGAATGGTGTTGGGGTCGGGGGATTTCAGGGGAGTGAGTGGGGGAATGGTGTTGGGGTCGGGGGATTTCAGGGGAGTGAGTGGGGGGAATAGTGTTGGGGTCGGGGGATGTCAGGGGAGTGAGTGGGGGAATGGTGGTGTTGGGGTCGGGGGATGTCAGGGGAATGAGTGGGGGAACGGTGGTGTTGGGGTCGGGGGAACATGAGGGGAGAGAGTGGGGGAACGGTAGTGTTGGGGTCGGGGGATGTCAGGGGAATGAGTGGGGGAATGGTGGTGTTGGGGTCGGGGGATGTCAGGGGAGTGAGTGGGGGAACAGTGGTGGTGCAGTTGTTGCCTCACAAGAAGGAGGTTCTGGGTTCGATTCTGAGTCCGAATCGAGTTTGCATGGAGTCCCTGTGTTTGCGTTGGTTTCCTCTCACACCCAAAACGTGTAGCCCAGGGACTACAGATTGTTGTCCCTGTCAAATAAACTAATAAATTAAATTAAATCTGCATACTGTAGGTTTAAACATACATGCGGGAATTATGAGACTGTATATCATCAATGACCGACTATACAGCCAAAATCAAACAGGATAGCATATCAACAGTTGGCATTCCAATGGTAATAACATGTTTTGCGCCTGTAACACACTGTATGATTTTAGCCACAAAAATAGCACATAATAACAGCCCTATGTTTGCCACATGTATTGTTGAAACTTGGCATGTACATGCTGAAATTATAGTGTATGTCATCTGTATGGCAAAGCTTGTGAAATGTGTCAGGTGCTCATGACCTGTTATAACTGGACTTGTGAACATCTACTGTACAAGCTAAAATTCAATTTATGAATTCATAATTTTTCTAGACCTGTTCTCAGTCATGAGGTTCATGAGCCACACTTAGAAGGACTCCCAATAGTCAACGAAAAATGACAATTCAAAGAAATTATTTTGTCAGCAGCCGGTTCCAATCGGCTTCTTATTGTAAGTTAGAGTCAACACTACAAGGAGCAGCAAGGCTGGCGTGGCCGAATACATAGCCAAGATACTATGTTTAAAAGACTACCAAATTGAGATTACACTTGCAGACCGAAACAGAGCTTATTTAAATGGATTTAGAGCACAACAGAGTACCTGATCTATGACCAATACCCAGGCAAACAACAAAAACAAGACGAGGGGAGAGAAGTATGCAGAGACATGTCCTCCAGAATCCTGTTCGCTAATGTTCATAGTGATCAATGTAGCCGCATCTCTTCAGATAGTGACACACTCGAATTTCATGATTTCCCAAGCCACGGCAGCCATCTTGAATAACTGCGTCAAGGACACTCGCAGCCCACTCGTGATTGTCAAAAATGATGCGTGTTCACGGCTTTCTGTGATTCATTTCCGGAAGCTTCCAGCCGCCGCTGATCACACTTTTACAAGTGCACTCTGTCGGTGAGGTTAGAGACTGTAATAGCGGGAGGAAACGTGTGAGGAATATTTGCATTTTCCAAGAACACCGGGAAGCAGTGAGTCACTGAGTGACCTGAAAGTGAAAGGGCCTCGATATTTTGGGGTGAAGAAAATGGAAAGGCTCTGTCTACTGCAGTGTGTGGTGAGAGTTGTCAGCCAGCCAGGAGCATTGATTTCCCATAGAGCAGTCTTTTAGGCGGATTAGTGGCTGGGGTTTAATGGTGTTAGTAAGTGATGATGTTCAGGTGGGTCACCACCTAGTCTGGACCACAGAAATCCAGGGTGGACCAACCTCACCAGCTTGTAAATGTCAGTCATCTCACTCGTTTCTCTGGTGGTGGCTGTCTTGCCCGTGGAGATTCACTGTTTAAACCACCGTTTAAACCCATGTAAGGTGCTTTGATTAGACGACTCAATCCAAGATTTGGAGTCATTTTAGCTTTGACATGACCCCACTTCTTAAGTTTTTTTTACTGACATTATTCCAGAATGCTGTATAAGCTCCTTCTGTTACTCTGCTCTCTCTAGACATGTGTCAGATATGTCATTGTTTTGGGTTCAAATAGTTTTCTATGCTTCTATGCTTTACTGAGCTTGTGTAGTGTATTGGATCCTAAATGAAATACTCTCAAAAAGTGCAAACCTTCTGAGCCTCTCGGTTTGCTCAGTTGCACCAGCCAAGATCAACTGAGCTTAGAAAAGTCTTTGAATACAAAATAATTCAGTAGTTCACCCAGGTCTGGCTCTGGTCATGTTTCATTTATTTACACAGAAGCTTAGTGACCTGAGCATTTCTCCTTTTGGTAGACGTTTTAGTTTGAATCTAAATGTCAATAACATGTGAAACTGTGCACACTCTAGTGGGACCGCTTTGCTATTCCTTCGTCTGTTGTCACAACAGATGTTGTATTTCCCCTAGATGTGTTTTTTTTTCTCTTTGCCTGACTAATATTAGAGCTCTTTTGATCAGTTAACCACAATGTGTCATTCCTGCTGTTGGGATGGAGGACTCCTCCCCCGGTTTTTGACCTATATAGCGGTTCATTGGAACGTTATCTGGGGGAAACGTGTCGCTGGCTTAAACGGGCGTTTGTGGAGCATCTGGGTAAGGGCTGTGGACCGGCCTGGCCTGTGGTGTGTAGCCATGTGAGAGAGGTACTCCACGGCGTTTCCGCCCCACTTCCAGCGCCGGGGCGAAGAGGAATGCTCCTCTTCCTCACCCTGAGGCAGCTGCTCGGGTGGGTGACATCATTATCTTCACTGAGGAAGACCGTGCGTGAACACGTCTCCGTTTCACAAGCTCTGGTTCAAAGGCAGAAGCGCTGGAAGGCGTTTGTTTTCCCCTGTTTGTCAAAATAAAATGCTTTGTTCCTTTTCGTGTTCTCTAAGACTTTGCTGATCGTCCATCTTTTATGGGGAAATACAGTACTGTACATCCTCATGTATGTCTGGAGAAGGAGAAGTATTGGGCAGAATTGATTGACAGCTACTGGAGTTCTGATGTGCAGTGTGATCATTTCAGCCTGCAGTTTCACAGTCGTTAACTCCAGGACTTATTCATAGGCTTCTCAGCATTGTGGAGAAGTGCTAACAGATGTGTGAAAATCAGAGCAGCTTGTTCCTGTGTTAGTTCTGATGTCTCTGTCATCGCTGAGGGCTCTGTGGATGAGCCTCTGTCCTACGCCACGGGACACCAGCACGGGGGGACAGCCTGCGTTTGGGTCCTGTTACCGGACATTTCCCTGGTTTAATACGCTCAGTGACGGCTGGTACTGTAGGCCTACAGTCTCTGCCAGGCTCCGAGTGCCCAGCAATCAATCAGGGGACATCAGGGTCCTAACATACTCCAGACCCCACCAACTACAGCTGCTATCTGCCTAATGGAGGGGCTCATTCCCCTGGGAGAAGCAAGCACGTTTGTCACTCAGGTTGGCTGTGAAAGTTTGTTTGGGGACATGCCGTAATGAGATTCCAGGTTTTATTTGCGCTGCCAAACGCGTGCTGAAAGGGCAGGGCTCAGAACCGGCTCATTACGGCACCGCTGCTATTACGGTGCTTGTCAGAGTCGCAAAATGGCCGCCTCGTAAAACAGCAGTCCTAAATCACCCCGGCCTGCTCGGCCAGGAAGAAATTACAGTCTATTTTTATTTACTGGGCTTCAGCCCATCACGACTGCTCTCTGCTAAGAGGCCGGCGTGTTACTGCAGAGTTATGTGTTTGTTTTTGCGTCATAATTCTTTTTATTTATGCTCTGAACAGGCCCGTGCTTCCAAGGCAACATGCGTAGCTTTTCGGCAACAACGGGCAACCTGAAGCCCACTGTATGCAGCTAATATATGGCATTCCATATATTTTTTACATGAGGAAAGAATGCAGCACAAAAATAACTCTTAAGTAATCAGCTGCAATCAGTGGAGCAATCAGTAAAACCTTCAGTAAACATATAAAAATAAAAGAAATGTTAAATAATGGGCTTTTTATTTGTATATAATTCACTGCCTCTATTTTAATGGCCCACATATTGCTCATGAAGATGCAGATGCACTCAAGCGTTCAGGCTCTTTGAGGCAAATTCATCCTGACTTACAAGACTACATTACCCACCGCAGGCTTATACCTCCCTATACATTTATACATCTGCATATTTACTCAAGCAAGTCAGGTTAAGCACTTTACAAAAGGACAAAATGTCCGTTTCCCAGCTGGAAATCAGACCTGCAGTTGTGCAGTTACATCCCCGGATCATTTAGAGCTACTATACACTGCTCGACCCACCCATACTGTACACCCAACCCCTTGGGTTTTCCGAGCCTTCTGTTTGCTTATTAATTTAGTTTTTTCCCCCATGTACTAATTCCCAGAGTATAGCTTCTGAACGCTGCTCATTAACTTCTCACCACAGGAGCCTATATTCAGAGGCACAGGGGGCGCCGTGGGTGGCTGAGAGCATGATCCAGAACTGTCGTGTAGCATTAGCCTGACGACAGACGTCCGCCGCTGCTAACGTGTACACACTGGGAACGCGTGCTGGCTGCCCCCGCGTCACACCGGCAAGCTGACTTTCGGCCATTTTCTCTCTCTCTCTCTCTCTCTCTCTCTCTCCCTCTCAATTTTCTTCTGGGTGTTTTTTTTTCTGTTTGGTGTTACTTAACGGGATTCTGGGAAACAAAGGAAAACAAACAAGAAAAGCGGAGGTCACGCGTAGAGGTCGCGGCGTGTCTGCCTTCATCATCGTCACGGCGATGACGGACGAGGGGGGGCGTCCTGGCAACGGGCCCGGTCTGAGGTGAAGGTCGCGGCGGATGGGGGGGGGGGCGGCGGGTGTCACGTGTTTCCTCGGAAACGCTGTGGGGAAAGGGCGCGTTATTGCATTCATCGTCTCTCTAAACCCGCACGCTGTGTGATAAGTCCACTCTGGTTTATGCGTTGTCTCTCTCCTCATAAAAGGATAATTCTCCAGCAAGCCTGTCTGTGGGGCTGCACTTACTGCAGGTGCTGACAGGGATCTTGTATTAAAATATTCTCAACCAAAAGCCCTGCAATGACAGATAAAGAGACAGGGATGGGGGGCTAAAAGAGAAGGAAAGGTAAGGAGTAGCGTGAAGTGTCTCGGGAGAGAATGGATTGAGAACGGTGGGAGGGGGAGTATGGAAATGTAATTGATTTCTGATGTTCCCCTCAGCGCTCAGGTCCCAGTAGAGCAGAGAGAGTGGGCAGCTCTGTAGTTTGGGCTTTCCTCCAGTGTCTACAGTACACACTGTCTGAGAAACAGCACTGACGGGGAGGTGCACCACCGATACACACATCGGATGGCATGCCAGGCCCTTATGTCAGCAGTGTGAAAGTAGACCGTGAAGAAAGTCGTGACATCACACAATGACACATTTCACACGTTTCACACAACGCTTGTGTCGTGCGTGAATATTCAGTCGGTGTGTCTTTAGATTGTAAACCGCCTTCTTTTGTTCATTTTCTGTAGCATCCCCCTGCTTTTATGTATCGTGACCAATGCTGTATCTCCACATCCCCCCTGCAACTGTTTTGCAGATGGAAAGTGGGCGTTGTTGGGCGTTGTTGGGCGTTGTTGGGCTGTGTTGTTTACTGTGCCCTGTTCTACACTGTGCCATAGTGGCCCACCACATCACCTTTCATGACATCACAGCCGACGTGATTGATCCATAGCACTGCGCATCATATTAAGACGACGTTTCGCTCACCCTGGTATGAATGGAGAGCATTTGCCTTATTGAGGCGGTTAATGAGGATAAATATGAAGTGGAGTTTAGCGGTTTCTGGCCCAGAAAGCACCTTTAAGAAATCTTCAAGGAGCACTCAGCCATCTGCCTCAGCCTGAGGCCACCGCGCCCGGGAGCTCTCCGTGAATTCAACAAGATCACAGCTCCTTACCGCTCCGCCCCCCCGCCTCCGTCAGCGTCCTCTCCTCATCCTGACGGTGCGGTGGTTCACAAAAACGAGATTAAAAACAGAGAGAGAGAAAGAGAGAGAGAGAGAGAGAGGAGTCCAACCGGCTTGGGCAGGGAGCGAGAATCACGCGGGGAACACTACACCCTGACACGTCGCTCGCTAATTGTTCACCATCTGGCGGGCTCCGCGGCACCAGCAGGCACCGGCGGCTTCGCTGTGATTCGAGGCGCGGCGCGTTCGGCGTGTTCTAATGTATGCAGGAAGCAGGCCAAAGCCTTTTCTTACAGTATCGCGGCGAGAGAGAGATCCGTCGGCAAACACGGGCGCTCTCAGGTACACGTCCGTCCGGGGGAGACACAAACCGTTAACAAAGAGCTTTACACGTCCCGCTGCTGTTAATATGCTAAACAGTTTTTTTTTTTTTTCTCCCCTCAAAACAGATTGTATTATTTATGGTGTTTTCACTTCTCAATTAATTGCAAATATGCAAATATGTTCAGGCTGAGTGATTTAATAGAGGTGCCAAAATGAAAAAGGTTCTCAGTCTGCGTGTGTATGGTAAATGCATGATAAATGTTTAAGAATCTGAAATCAAAGCGTTAGGTTGAAATAGCACATGTTCCATGGTTCCCAGGAGAGGAGGCAGGGGTGTTTGCAATAGACTATTTACACTCCACAATAATCTGTTACACATTTATTTTACCTTTATTTTACCAGGAAATAGTCCATTGAGACTTGCATATCTTTTACAGGGAGTCCTGGCCAAAATGTAAAACATGAATATTTAACAGTCTGTTGATTAAAACTGATACTGTATGTACCAGTTACACATTACACTATTGAATGTGACAGTAAATGGGTTACTATATTTGATACTGCATTTGTGAGACACAAACGTCCTTTAAAGGACAATAGGAAAAGTAGAAAGATATGAGATGTTAGGCCAGTAAGTGAGCCTAAATGAGTACCAGGTAGGAAGACAAGAACAGGCAAGGTGTTGAGTAAGTGGCTAAGTGAGAAACTTAAGTAAGTCTCAGGAGAAACCAGGCCTTAGGCCTTTCCACACCAAGAACAATAACTAACGATAACTGTGTTGTTTTAAAAACCATTCTAACTCAAGTAGATGGCAGAGTGCACACTGACAAAGGCAGCTGGTACCCTTTAATAAAAGCTCTGGGTCTGCGCTTTGACCACATAGGAATTGTTTGATTACAAACGGAAAATACAATATAAAAGGCAAAGTGACCCCAAACCTTTGAACGGTAGTATGACGTACGTGTGATATGCAGGCAATTTAAAAGTAATATTAATTTGCATGATGCCGAGTAAAATGGCATCTTGTGTATACGGGTATGTTTAGTTTACTGTAATCGGTACTGTTTTAAAAGACAATGACGCATTGCCCAGTGTTTATTGCGGTGTTAACCTGATGGGAATACAGGTGCTGTTGTTCAGCATTCATTAAAAGTTCACACCAAGAGGTTTTCTGGCTGCTTTCACTTGAACTCCTGATTTGCGTCTTATTACCATTTAAATTGCCTGACCAGACTCCAACTGAGAGTCAGGCTACAGTTGTCCTAAACTTTGATTAACAATTTAAAGTGGAAATAAGTTATTTTCTTCACAGTCTTATCCAAGCCTTGGTGTTGTACAGTAAGTGGGGGAAGTTATTTCAGTGGAGGGAACCGTAATAATGTCATCTTGCCGAAAACTCCACTGAGCTCCACTCACTCCACAGAAGTGTAATTTAGAAATCAAACCCCAGTGAAGCTGGTGGGTGTTTGAGAGAGGAAGAATGAGTGATGGAGTTTTAGGCACCAGGTGGCACAGTTATCAATCTGGAGCTGTGAAGGACTGTGGGGGGGGTGCTCACATTATTGTTATACTGAAATAACTTTCCAAAAATGTCAAAAAATCCCCTTTTCTTTCTCCGTCAATAAACTCTAATAAAGTTGTAATGCTATAAAATAGAGAATTAGATTATGCCACTGATACACAGATTACAGGGTTTTCCAACGCTGTCATGGGTCATTTTGAAAAAGTTGAGTCTCACACGGGCCATTTGAGGTGACCCTCAGGCCCTCTGCAGCCCCCTATGATCTGGCACGGCCCCTGTACTTCGGCATGGCACTCTCTCACAAATACAGTCACAGTGGAGGTACATCTGTGTTCTTCCAGGATCAAATTTCACGAATGTATCCTGAAAGTACAGTAATGTTCTCTTACGGTATAAACTTTTTCCAAGCAAAAAAGGGTACAAATTCATTATATGTCGCTGGCTAGGGTTACAATTTTATGCGCCTATAAGGTAGCACCCAAGCGACAGGCACTATCTTTTTAGGCACTATTCGTACCTTTATTTCTTTTTTAAGATATTTTTTTGGCCTTTTTCAGCTTTATTGGACAGTATATAGCATAGAGAGACAGGAAGAATGGGAGCGAGAGAGAGGGGAAGACATGCGACAAATGTCGTACGGTCGGATTCGAACCGCCGGCGTCGTGGCTCGCAATGAGCATGCGGTCAGTGCTCTACAGGCTGCGCCACCGAGACACCCACGTACCTTTATTTCTGAGAGTGTTGAGCCCAAGGAACGGATGTTTGTCTCCCATCTACAAGAGTTGGCTACTGTATGCTACTGTGAGTAGAAAGCAGGCAACCAGAAATGAGCTGTGAGGTCTCCACTCATACCTTCTGATTGGCTGTTTATGCTCTATTGTTGTTGCCATTGGGTTGATGATAATTAAAGAGGTGTGCTCTGTGCACAGTCTGTGTGGTAGTGAATCAGTAGTGGCCTCGTGTCTTGGATTATTTTCAGCACTGCATGCATTTGGTTCATGAGGGAGCCTAGTGAGCAGAAATGTGCTATGACCCTCCTGGATCAGCTCTTCTGGGCCTATCTTTTAACCAGATGACCCACAGGCTGACGCACAACGGAAAGGGGTTTCATGTATGGAAGATTGTACATGACTTGACTCTTAACTGCTCTGCTAAACTGCTCTGCTCTGCTAGGCTACAGTATAGTTGTACGGATATGGAAGTGCCGTGTACATGCCTACGTACTGTAATCTAATATAGGATACACTGTATTTACGACTTGAAGAGACTGAGTTAATATAATCTACTGTGACAGGCTGGGGGTTTTGTGGAGAATAGCTAATTTGCTGGGTCTCCTAAGGAAGATGGAATGCACTGCTACTAAATCCGTCCTAGTGACATCATCTTGCCTGACAGCCATCAATATTGCACTACATTTCCCATGGCGCATCCCAACGTGTGGTCCACCGTTCCTAAGATACCTAGAATCTGACACGTGTCGGTCACGGGTAAACACCTGGTTGTATTGATTTTCCCCTCCAGTTGGTATGGCACCGGACTGGGCCTGAGAACATGACCTAGTTGCTGAAGAGTGGTGAGATGACGCGGCTCTGTGCCGATATGAATAATGCAGGCCTGGAGCAGCACTCAGAACCACATCTCCCTCATTACCTCACTCTTTCTCTTATGTCCCCTGTTGCCGTCTTTGTTAGTAGTTTCTGCGCGTTGAAACCTCCAAATAAGCGCTAAAAAGGGCCTGGGCTCAACTCGAGGACAGGGAGGTGAGATTTGATCAAACCTCACACTGCTTCACATTCAGAGCCTCGTGGAGGTTTCATGCTGTCGGATGCTTTGATTATTCCACTCAAATCTTTTTTTTTTTTTTATATATTTTTTAGGCCTTTTTCAGCTTTATTGGACAGTATATAGAGACAGGAAGAATGGGGGCGAGAGAGAGGGAAAGACATGCGACAAATTGTCAGACGGTCGGATTCGAACCGTTGACGTCACGGCTCACAACGAGCATGCGGTCAGTGCTCTGCAGGCTGCGCCACCGAGACACCCCGTTCCGCTCAAATCTTTCAGCGCAGGGACGTCAGGGACAGGTGCTGCGATCCCCTGGGCGTGTTTTTGTGGCTGCGCTAAGCCACGGAGCTTTTCAGACTAATGGCCGCAGGATGTATTGAGAATGACTGGATGGGGATGAGACTGACGATTGGATGGCGATCATGGGAAAGGGATCATGGTGATTTTTTACTAAATCTCTTGTGCAGGCTGGTGGACACTTACAATTTGTTACAGGAATACACTTAAGGCAGCATGTGTAGGAAGTATTAGTGCTGTAGTAACGGTGGATCTTCCAAACAGAGACGGTCGAATTGGCCTTTATCTTTATGATGTACTAAGTCTTCCGCTGACACATAATAAAAAAACATGAATTGTAGTTATAACTTACACTCTCCTAATGGCTAAATCCCAATAGGCCACTTATGTACTACTCACTAGTCTTTTTGAGAATGAAAGGCATTTTTATTTTTCTCTTCCAATAGAATTAATCCTGCCTGATGTTTTTTATTTCCCAAATGCAGAACTGTACATTTTGCGATATATGAGTTTAATTTGACAGATTCTCGCCCGCGGGGTCCTGTTAATTCTACTTGGATTACCTCAGTAGAATCTGAGAATTGAATCATTTCTTCCAATAATCAAGCTGTTTTATCTCAATAGCTGAATAAGTCTTTGAAACTAAATGTCCAACAGCATCTTGCTTAGATATTGTCAGTTGCACAGTATGTACAGTTGCACTTAATAAACAAAGAAAACGCAAAATTGCAGTTCTAGTTTCATGCAACAGTGAATCTCTCATGGGGTGCTCTTTCAAAAGCTTTTTGTAGTCTAGATGAATAATATCATAAGCCTGATTTTAAACGCTTGTCAAGTTTCCTCAAAGATATCCAGAATGTTTGTTAGGCATGACCTCCCCTTGCAATCAATTGGCTATTCCTTCTGATGCTGTTTTCCAAAATTGTCCCTCGCAATGGACTCCAGTATTTCACATGAGATGTGACAGGCTTGTCATTTCCCACATCAGTACGGGCCCGATTCTATGTGTATGTGTTGTGCTACCTTGCTTCCAGTCACTTGGTACTCCACCCATCTTTTAGAGATGGCATAAAATGCCCATCCGTGGTTTATAAATACATTTCCGTAGTTATCCTGGCTATATGCCATATGGCTATATGCCCCCGGTGTCTCTTTGTTTAAGTTTTTCATGTTGCTCCATCCATTTTCTTTGTCCACAGGTGTAGCTTTCTGTGTACCTAGGGGCCTCTTCTATAGGGTACACACCTTCACATAAGCAGTAGAATTATTTTAAACACAGCAGAATTCACATCATGTACATATGTCATAATTGCTATGCCTTATGGATTACAGCTAATGTCTGTTGAAAGGGTATTAGAAGCTGTGCTGCATTATTTAGAAGCAGTTTTTCTTTCAGATGCTACTTGGAACAAGCCAGACAAAGCTGTCTTTTTCAGCAGATGAATTTATATTGCATTACTGAGCATCTTTTATTTATGGTTTTCTCACAGGGCTTCAGAAAGAACGCCATGTTGTTTTCATCGTGGTAGAGTCGCTATTTGGTATAGTTACAGATATTACAGGATATTTGGTGGCCGATATCACAAGTCCTCAGCATGTAAATGTTATGAGAATCGTTAACCTAAAAGGAAAATGTATGGGACTCGGGTGATTAGGGGAAATTAATTAAGAAAGCGTGCCAAATACAATAAATCAGAGGCTGCACTAAACATAGTACATACAGTGTGGTGTAGTTTAGGTATGTATTAAACACAGTGCGTAGTGTGTATTTCACCCTCGCTATAGTGGAAGAAGGAGGCATTTGATGGGGGAAGCCTGCAGGACGCGTGTAGAGTAACAGAAGGAGTAGCAGAAAGGAGACCTTGCTGTGAGGAGTGTGTGCTAGCACTGCCCTGCTCCACAGGGGCCTGGGCTTCTCTCTCTTCCTGTCGGGGTTCTGCGTCCAGGGTGCGGTCCTGATTGGGGCCTGCTTTGGCGCTGCTCAGATCTGCAGTAACAGGCATTCACATTACTGCTGTGTTTCCCAGCAATTTGGTTTCAAAAGTGTGGCTTTGTTCTTGGGTGCCGTGCGTGTATGTGTCTTTGTGTGAGTCTGTGTGTGTGTGTGTGTGTGTGTGTGTGTGTGTGTGTGTGGGTGCGCGCGCACGAGTGAGTGTGCAAGTGTGTGTGCATGTGCGTGTGTGTATGAGTGAGTCTGTGCAAGTGGGTGTGTGTGTGCTTGCGTGTGTATGAGTGAGTCTGTGCAAGTGGGCGTGTGTGTGTGCGTGTGTGCGTGTGTGTGTGTGTGTGTGTATGAGTGTGTGTGTGTGTGTGCGTGCGTGCATGCGTGTGTGTGTGTGTGTATAAGTGAATCTGCGTGCATATGGTGTGTGTGTCTCATTCATGGGCGGCTGTTTCTCTCTTGCCTGTTGAACTCCTCCAGGGGGAGGTCTCATTCACAGGGCAGGGACTTATTGCTCTTTGATGAGGAAACTGTTCTAACTCCTGCCCCTTAATTACAAATGTCGGATAAGAAACCGGCTCTTTGTTACAGCGGCTGTTAAAAATAGTGCCCAGAGCCGCAGTTTTTCCTGTAATTAGTGATGGACTGGGTCAAACACAAAAGGATGCTAATTGCACATCAGGACAGATTCACTGCCTTTGTGAGTGTGGAAGGCATGTGTCTTAATATCTCAAGGAACTGTCATTCAGCATTGAATTAATAACGCCATATAATGACAACCCTTATTCATGTGTGGATGAAATTATATATCCTCCGCTGCAGTGTCTAGGCTCCCTTGAAAATGGTGTGTGGCAGGGTTGCTAATCATGTGACCTCTCTTTTGCAGATCATTGCATATCAGCCGTATGGTCGGTCAGTGGACTGGTGGGCGTACGGAGTTCTACTGTATGAAATGCTGGCCGGACAGGTAATGTGTCTCGCGTCTGTGCGTCTGTGCGTCTGTACGTCTGTGTGCAAAGCCCTTTCTTTCTGATGGCAGACCTCTTACGGAGTGACTTCCTCCAACTCCTGATCATGCCCAACTGTTTTCCAGTTTACAGTGAAGTCAAAATAATGCGTGTGTCCCAAAGGGGTGGGCGAATACATACACACACAAAAGTAACACCTAATAAAGACATAGCTATGTCGGAGATATAGAATAAAGACCAGAATAAAGGCACACAGAAATGCACCTGCTCACGCACGCAAACATATGGACACCCACACACACATAATACATAATTTTTTATAGTTTTTATAGAATACTGTAAATCACACCAGAAGACTCCACCGTGATATGTTTCTAAGCAACTGGCACAGTGGTGCAGCTCTGTGAGAGCATGCCCAGGTCCCAGTGCTCCTCCAGTGCTCCTCCAGTGCACTGCAGCAGTGTATGGGAGTCCTGGATCAGGTCCATCTGCCGGGGTGCCTCACCTCCTGGGTGTGGCAGCCTCCTGCATGATTGCTCAACCTGGCCCTCAGTGACCCTCCCCCACACACACACACACACACTGAGAAAATACTCCCCAATGGGAAGAAATCTCAGGACAAACCCCACTATAGAGGGGGAGCTGGCCTGCCTGGTGTAATAATTAAGACAGAATTAACGGTAACAGACATGTACTGTACAGAGGGAGAGAAAAGTCAGATGGGCTTGGCAGGTTACATTGTGAGGTGCAGTTCTAAACGAGGTGGTAAGGTACTGCGTGTAGGCGGTCTAGGTGAAGATATGTATGTTAATGTCCAGTTCAGAGGGGATCTCCAGGGTGCGTCAGGGCCTGATCCAGGGCTGATCCAGGAGAGGAGCCCGGGCCGTGGGCCAGGTATAAGCTCTAAGAATAAGAATGAAGTGGTAATCAATTTCGGGCGTGGAGAGTGCAGCCACACACTGCCAAGCAATCAATGTGCCTTTGGCTGTAACAGCACTATCACGGCTTACGAGCGGAAAACGCCGCCTTTCCTCCAGCTCCGATAGGACCGCGGGCGTTTTGTCTCGTGTGAAATCGGCCTGTCTTTTGTGGCCCGTGCTTGCTGTGATAGAAATGTTGAAATGCAACCTTGTTCGTAGGAAAATGGCTCTTATTGGCCACATTCACTGTAAAGCACGTTCGCAGTAGCTGTGAAGCACGTTCACATGGGTTCCAATTGAAGTTCATTTGAGGTTTACAATATATACAATATTCAATATACAATATATACAATATATACAATATACACAGGTGCCTAACATGCACATACAACCCTTTTTTCTCTTGCATTGCAGTCAGCCATGATATCCATGTCAGAGTCAACAGGTGGAAATACCCAAGGTGAAATCACAAAACCAATTTGAACCGGTCAAATGACAAGCAATCACTAATCCTCACCCTTTGCCTCACCATGTGCCAGTTGAGATGACAGTTGAGCATGATTTCCGGTTGTCCAGGACTGCGGGTCTGTCATTTGAGCTCACGTGCAGTGCAGTCATTCAGTTCCCTCTGCCGTAGACACTCTGTTTCTCACCTAACTCTGACCTCTACTGAGGTCCCGGTGTAATTCCGCTTGTCTAATCACGACGTGCAGCACTTTATCTGAAGTGTCAGTTATTTTATGCACCCCCATCAATCACCTTCCGGAGCAGACAGCGCAGTAACTTCATTATTGCACCTCGTGTTGTGACTGCTGTAGCCGAGGGGCCCTGATAAGATTTCTGCCTCAGACCGGCGAACGAGAGGCAACGCTTTGTTTGCTTTGAAAGGGTCACGTTTATAACCCCCTGAGGACTGTAGAATGTACACTTTTACACAATGGGGAGGCCTTAAGTAAATCCCGTCTTTAACTGCTACTTCGTTCTGCTATGTAAGATGTTATCGGGAATTATATGGATAATTGTTGGATAGTAATATGTCCAATAATTATAGCTTAACTTCTCGACCCAAGACAAAGGTTAGTATAAATAGTAATACTGTGTGGATAAAATGTATTAGTGCCCGGAAAGCTTCTCAGTGGCAATCTACTCTATTATTTCCTTCTTCTCGGAGTCGCTGGGAAATTAGATTTTAAAGCCCTTGGAACATAAAAGCTGGAAATAAAGACTTTGCCAAAAGCTTTTTTCACAGAAATCAATCACACTCATTGAATTCGTTTAAAACATATTGGTCTTTTTCAGAATTGTTCTACTCACGGTCCTGTGAGGCCAGAAATGGACCCTGCCGGACACAGCTTGCCATAAATATGTTTGATTCTGAACTTTGGCTCTCCAAATCTCTTGAAAGATTTGTTTGTGCAATGTTTGTGCGTCAGACCTGGGTTCAAATAGTGTTTGTTTTGGATTATGTTCTGTGCTCTATTGATCTTGCCTGGTGCATTTGAGTCTGCAAGGAAAAGCAGATGGGCAGGGTTTACACTTTTGGGATTGTTCCATTTGGTCCAATACACCAGGCTTAGTCAAAGGTTTTGGAAACATATTTGATTCCAAAACAAATACTATTTCAACCCAGGTCTGTTCAGTTGTATAATTGTTTAAGTTCAAGTATTGAACCATTATAGCTTTTCCTGTTACACTACCCTAAGCCTTATGTTCCCATAGACCAGAAGCATTACAGTAGCAAAATGGCCGCCGACCCCCAGCTTTCACAGTTAGTCTTAATTAAATGCAAGATATTGTTCACCCTTTCACGTATGTTCACTTTGGGACTCTAAGGGAGGTCTATGGGCCAAATGTTTTTTGGAACCACTGCCCTAAGGTTTGGGCCTGCTCTAGGGTAACTGAACACAGGGTTAATGGCTGCTCTTGTGAGGAAGATGAGGGTAACTGAACACGCGTTTAATGGCTGCTCTTGTGAGGAAGATGACGGTAACTGAACACGCGTTTAATGGCTGCTCTTGTGAGGAAGATGAGGGTAACTGAACACGCGTTTAATGGCTGCTCTTGTGAGGAAGATGAGGGTAACTGAACACACGGTTAATGGCTGCTCTTGTGAGGAAGATGAGGGTAACTGAACACATGGTTAATGGCTGCTCTTGTGAGGAAGATGAGGGTAACTGAACACACGGTTAATGGCTGCTCTTGTGAGGAAGATGAGGGTAACTGAACACACGTTTAATGGCTGCTCTTGTGAGGAAGATGAGGGTAACTGAACACACGGTTAATGGCTGCTCCTGTCATCTCCACGCAGCCTCCTTTCGACGGTGAGGATGAGGACGAACTCTTCCAGTCTATCATGGAGCACAACGTATCATACTCCAAGTCCCTGTCCAAAGAGGCCGTGTCCATCTGCAAAGGCGTAAGTACTCTATACGGATCTCCGCCAACCCTAGTCCTCGTCCCACTGGCCCACCGTGCTGATGCCTTGCACATTTCTGTTCAGTCTCTGTCTCTGTGCTCAGCGTGATTTTCATCCAGAGCTTAGAGAGTTCCTCTCCGGGGGTGTCTGCCTGTGGGGAGGGCACCAGGTTGTCAGGAAGGGATGAATCTATTTTGTCTGTTTTGAAATTATGGGGGGAGAGTTAGCAAGGCGACGCTCAACTGGCTTCTGCCGGTGAGAGTAAACTGCAGTTGTGATCTGCGTTAAAGGCACACATCAAACCTACGTGCTGTCAAGCACTCGGGGCTGATCTGAATAAAAGGACGTTTGATCAGAGCAGAGGTGCAGGCTGCAGAACTATGAGTCCAGCGTGTTTAGCATCGGTGGATCACCGTAGACCACGCAGTCACCTCTGCGCGAGTTTAGTGCGTACCCGGCGACGAGGCGTTTCCGGAGGTACAGAACCTCATGCAGAGGTAGAAACCACACGCTTAACGAAACACGTTCAGCCACCGACAGCCTGATGTTTCACATTCAAACATTTACACCGGGGGGATCTGGCCCGGTTTACCAGGGCCACGGGATCACTGCCCTACATGGCCCCTCACGGGAGGGGATTCAGGGCCGACATGGAGGTGCAGCACCGGGGCCACAGAACACCTGCCACATACCGTCCTGTCTGTATGTACTCACATGAACACGCTTACACACGTGGACACACAGACAGGCCTGTGCATACACACGCGCATGCAGACACACGCACACACACACGCATACACGAGCATGCATACATACGCATTCACATACACAGGCGGGCATACGTTCACACACACACACACACACACACACTCACGCACACACCCACACAACACACACACACATACACACTCACGCACCCACACATACACAGGCAGGCGCACACACACACACACCCACTCACTCACGCACGCACACACACACACAGGCAGACGCACACACACACATAGACATACACACACACACACACACACACACACACACAGCTAAGCCCACGCCGTTCCACTCCACTGCTTGCCCGTAATGAGGGGAAGGCGAGGCAGGCGTTGCTGAAAGATTGGGGTTGTGATAAAATGGCTGCTAATTACCATTGGAAAACAATGGATAAAAGGGAGGAAAAAACGGCTAGGAGACTGAGCTCGGTCTGTGAGGCATACAGACACCAGCACTGTCTCTGAGCAAGCAGAGCCTTCGCCTGCGTTCACTGAGATCTTAGCACACTGTCAGCCTGGGCTTGGCTGAAGACAGAGCGCGGGACTGCGGCAGTGGAGGATTTGGGAGGAAGGGGATAACCGCTTTGATTGAGTGGGCTGGGGCTAGTTTGTTATTCCCTGCGGAAAGCAGGCTGCTGGTACACTTTACCGACTTCAGCGAGAGATTCAATTTAGATACAACAGACTTCTCTGATAAAGCATTTCAATTAGGGCCGTAGCTGGATAATGCCACTGTCTGCGGCAGACAATGTCAAATAATTATTCCTCATCTTTATTATATCAGTCAATGAAGCACTGTACTGTATGTCCTATTCGCTTGTAATGACTCTTACTGTTTGGAAATTCGAGCCTCTATTTAGAATGGAAAACATACCCTTTAATCTTCTACCAGACGGGGCTTTGAAAGCTTATAATTGAGCAGTTTTGTCGTTTTTTTTTTGCATGTGAAGAGTGTATTTTCCTTGCCTATATTCTAGTCTTTCTAAAACCAATTTTGTGTTCTTTTTATGAACGTCTTTGATAGAGTGCTTTTTAAGTAATACATACTGACTGAGTACTTTTTAAATCCCAATTTGGGAATGACCAAGTGAGCATATGAGCACTTATGACCCCAGCCTCCACCATCGATCCAGGAAACAAGCACGCATCCTCTAGATCAGCACGCAGCAGTTAGATCAGCTGATTGCTCTTGACGGAACAAGATGGCCGTAACCGTTACTTAAATCTGAACTGCAGCGCCTCATTAATCAGAGAGGTGACTGGGTGCAGGTCATCCGGTGTCAAGCCTGATTAAAATAGAAAGAGGCAGAGAGAAAGAAATCATTATTTATCAGGAAAAGTGCACTTTTGTCTGTACCATTTGAGGCCAAACAGGGTCTGCACAGACCACTGGCCGTCAGCGATTGTTCATAGTCTGCTAAACCTGGTCAAAGTAAAATGGCGTCCCTCAGTTCTAAACCCCAATCTGCACTGGGCTGGGGTCTTGGACTCATCAAACAGGGGTCTAGAACTGAGGGACGCCATTTTACTTTGACCAGGTTTCACAGACCACTGGCCGTCAGCGATTGTTCATAGTCTGTTAAACCTGGTCAAAGTAAAATGGCGTCCCTCAGTTCTAAACCCCAATCTGCACTGGGCTGGGGTCTTGGACTCATCAAACAGGGGTCTACAGTAATGTTTTTTCTCCTAAATTTCTAAAACATTACATTACATAATAGAGGGAAAAATCCCATTTAATGATAAGTATACTTAGCAACTTAAATAATAGTAACTTACTGACAGTATTTTCAAAGCAAGATTTTATAAATCATAAATAATATCCATTTCTATGTAAGGCCTGTACAGAGCATGATTTTCTGTCCCTGCAGTAATATATTAAGCAAGGTATAATCTGAATGCGTTTAATGAAAAACCAGTGCATCGATGCAACAATGTGGTCGCAGAAAGGGCGTTTTTTAAATCTTTCATTTGGAAAGCGTTCCAGCTCAGACAGGACGGGGATGTGGTTTATGTGCGATATGAGTTATGGGAAAGTGGCACATCACACAAGTGGCCACCGGCAGTGCCCCTGCCAAATTCTTAGTCCATTTTTCTTTTTCTGAGATCCCTGGGAAGGTGTGGCCAGCTGTACATCCAGTGTGGGGGTGTGCTGAACTGGGCTGATGAGTTACTTCAGGCTCGGACCCACAAATGAAAACGCTTCCTGTGATTAATGAGCCAGGCTAGCTGGCTCTTTCATCCAAAGCCACTTACAGTTGATTAGACTGAGCAGGGGCCAATCCCCCCTGGAGCAATGTGGGGTTAAGGGCCTTGCTCAAGGTAACTTAGCCTTTGTCCTAGCCAACGCAGGCCCTGCATGTTTATGGAGTCCTGAGCTGCCACTGTATCCTATTTCACTGGATGCAAGTACTGCTCAGAAATAGGAAGATGACCTAAATTTACCTGGAAAATTCCCTCCCCTTTGCAACCCTAGTCTTTATACAGTACATAAACTGAATAAACACTTTAAAATGTAATAGGCATATTAAATATTTGCATTGACAAGCTGGTGTGTGTATTTCAAGCAAATAAGAGCCTTGCAATATCTACTGTACACTACAGTATTAGCCTAAAGAATCGAGTGGTGATATATTAGGAGATGTGTATTCACCGTTGTCTGTCTGCGGATTAGTGAGAGGTCAGAAGTGCGACTGCGAGGAGATGTTTGGTTGAAGGGGCCTGTCTTTCTCAGCGTGCAGGACAGCGAGGGTGGGCCGCAGCCTCAGGCTGACAGAGCGCCGGCTCCATCTGACAGCTCTTCCTCAGAAGTGCGTCTCCCCTCCCGCGTGTGAACGGGCACGGGAAGCGGCCGTGGCGCGCGTGGGGGGACAGCCCGTCTCGTACGCGCCGCTCGACGAGCTCTGGAGCTCCGTGAGCGTTTCAGCGGACCTCTGAGCGAGCGAGGAGAGCTCTCTCTCTCTCCCTCTCTCTCTCTCTCTCTCCCTCCCTCTCTCTCTCTCTCTCTCTCTCCCTCCCTCTCTCTCTCTCTCCCCCTCTCCCTCTCCCTCTCCCCCTCTCTCTCTCTCTCTCTTCCTCTCTCTCTCTCCCCCGTCAGACTCCGCTTCCCCCACGCCGGCTGTAACAACCCCGGTACCGCCCGCGAACCGAACCGCGGAGCGCTCCCTCCCCATTAAACTGCGCCGCGAGGAGAATGTCACCCTCCGTTTCGCGAGGCGCTGCGTTGTCACCCGGAGATGCGTTTTTCCGCGTCCGCGACCGAAGGGCTGCGCGGGAAAGCAGTCAGCCCGACTCATATCGTCGGTTATGTGCTGAGGGCGTGTAGTGACGCAGGCACCCACACACCTCGGCCTGTTTCACAGCTGAGCTGGGCTGATGTGTGCAGGGTGGCTGGCAGTAAGTGTGGACGGGGGGGGGGATATCGCACAGGAGTGCTATAAAGGGTTTTTTTCACAGCACTTCCGAGAGTAGACATGCCGTCTTAGGCGGCAGAGACGCGATGCGGCTTTGAAGAGGCACCGGGTCCGTTCTCAGCTCCGGATCTGGAGTGACGAGGCACACGCAGACCTGTGAAGATAGCTGTGAATTACTGTCAGACAGTGAGGACAGTAACCCGGAAGGAATGGGAAAATGGCCGCCTCGTTATTTCTGGATTTTTGAAATGGCGTGTCCGCCGTGACATTATTAGTCAACGTGCATTCCCTGTTTTTGTTTCCTTCTTGTTAACTCGTGAAAAACTGCCAACACTTCAGCGGATTTATGCTTCGCGCAAACCTCTCATTGCATTGCTGTGTTAGATCCGAATGATGACAAATGTGCACCTGTGTTGGGGATGCTGGAGTGTTGTTTTATCCAAATGGACTTTTGGGCTGCTTACATTAGTATTACTATATAAGTACAAATATATAAATATACTGTATACACCATATCAAAGTGTGATCACCAGTGTGTTGATTAATGAGATGATGGCACATTTATTCTGGGGTGTCAGGACAGAAATGACTCAATGACTCACTCGAACCTGAACGCCAGCATAGAAATGTACGTATTTTGGGGAATAGCAACACTTCCACCCCCTGGATAATAGAAGATGTGCCAAACAGGTTATGTAAATGAAGTACAAGTTTCCATTTTAAATTTGCGTAGATAAGCAATGTCCTAAGAATTTCTAATGAAGTCTTCTTTGAGTCACACTAACACTTTTCTAGGCATTCAGATCGGTATACATGGTACCTTTACTATGAGACGGTATATACCCTGGGGCTGGGTACTCTACATGAGCACTGTTACCTGAAATTGGGGTTTGTGTTTTCATTACATTACATTATTGGCATTTGGCAGACGCTCTTATCCAGAGCGACATACAATTGATTAGACTAAGCAGGAGACAATCCTCCCCTGGTGCAATGCAGGGTTAAGGGCCTTGCTCAAGGGCCCAACGGCTGTGCGGATCTTATTGTGGCTACACCGGGATTAGAACCACCGACCTTGCGTATCCCAGTCAATTACCTTAACCACTACGCTACAGGCCGCCCCCGTTTTCCTTTGCTGTAATTAGTTCCAGATTCTGCTTTATGCAAATGGGAGAAATGCATGTGTGCACAGTGGAGGCCTAATGTTTTGAGCAGTTGCACCTGACCTCATTGTACAGAGCTCTCTGGGGCTTTGAAAGGGCAGAGCGGTGCAGGGAACATTCCGGAGACAGAAGATTAGATCGCATATGAGATTGTGTCTAAGCAGCCTGGTGTGTGTGTGTGTCCACGCAGCTGATGACCAAACACCCCTCCAAGCGGCTGGGCTGCGGCCCGGAGGGGGAGAGGGACATCAGAGAGCACGCCTTCTTCCGCCGCATCGACTGGGAGCGGCTGGAGAACAGCGAGATCCAGCCGCCGTTCAAGCCCAAAGTGGTGAGTGCACCTGAGGCCTGGCCCTCTTTTCCAGCCCTCAGCACACACGCGCACACACACGCACACACGTGTACACACACACACATACACACACTCATGCACACACACACACACACACACACATGCACACTTACACACATGTGCACACACTCATGCACACACACACACACATGCACACTCAGACACACACACACACTCACACACACACGCATGTGCACACACACACATACACACACACATACACACGCATGTGCACACACTCATGCACACACACACACACATACACACAGACACACTCATGTGCAAGCACACACACACTCACACTCACACACACACACACACACACACACTCACACTCACACACACACACACACACACACACACACACACACACACACGTACGCACAGACAGGCACACACACATGCAAACACACACTTCCACATCAAGTTTGCTGTAGTGTGTCCACTCCAGCAGTTCGCTCCACAGGTGCTGCTGTAGGCAGGTTTGAGAGAGCGCAGACATCACTGCTCACAGTGAGTTATCAAACTGACATGCATCTCCTGGGACAACCATGCTGGAAGGTAATTAAAGGAAGGTTTTTTCATGAAACCTAAATTAGTAACTCGGGTGTTTCTTGCTCCAGGCATCTGTTGGAGACCGGCTTTCATTTCTGCTTTTGTTCTGTTTTCCTGTTTATATTTACACAGTTTTTTCTGCGTGTTTGTATATTTACATGTACCCCCTGGTTTGGTGAAGGGGCTAGTTTGTAACATTTATTCGCCCATGACCCCCCCCCCCCCCCCCAGCAGGCATACTGTGGCACACTGCCTGTCTCTACACGTACCCCAGCAGTGGGGATACGGCAGACTCCCAGAGGGGTATTGCTGTGAAGTGAACACCCTGGAATAGCTGCTTCTGAAAGCAATCAAACAGCACCTCGCACTCCCTTCCGCAAGATAGTCCGGAGCAATCCCCTAGGCTCTGTCACAGATTGTGATACAGCTTTTCGCTGGCGTGCATGCAAAGTTATTTTGTGAAAAGCAACAGTATGGTGTCTGGGATTTCAAAATCCCAAGGGTTCCTTCGCAATCCCTTTTTATATTTTCTCTGTAAACTTGTTTTTAATTTTACACTTGATTGTTTGTTCGGGTCAGGAATGCAGTGGGGTTTTTTTGTTCCACCGTTTGTGATGAATTCCTGTTTGCCGCTGTAATGAGGCTCTTGCTTTAGTGAGGAACGTTCCGGGCCTTCATCATAAACCATGCTAATTTGCTTTGAAACACGCTAATTATAAAGTGCAACAGAATTAGTCAGAAGTAATTAACCAATTGTTTGAAACTGAAAAGCAATGGAATAGCATGTAATTATGTAAAAATGAAAATCACACATACAGCACTTGAAGCTCGAGCCAGACACAAGTCTGCTGTATGTTTCTACAAGAAGGATGAAATGGCACTGTATTCCAGGAGCTCAGCAATTTTTGAAATACTCAAACCACCCTGTCGGGCACCAACAATCATTCCACAGTCAGAATCAATTACATACATTTTTTCCCCAATCTGACTGCTGATATGAACATTAACCGAAGCTCCTGACCCGTATCTGCATGATTGTATGCATTGCACTGCTGCCACACAATTGGCTGATTAGATAATCGCATGAATAAGTATGTTCCTAATAAATTGCTCAGTGAGTCGACGTTTTCCTGCTTGCTGAGTCAGATATGGATTCAGTTCAATTCCATTTTATTTGTATAGTGCTTTTCACAGCAGACTGTCCCAAAGGCACCTTATATGGTAACTGAAAAAAATGGGAAATATCAGCCTCAAGACTGAGGTAAATGACTCCCTAGTTAGAAAAAAACCCTCAAACAGTGGCGAGAAAAAACTCCCCGCTGGGCTATAGGCTGAGATGGTAACAGTTCAGGTATTAAATTAGCAGGTAATCCAGAAAGTCCACATGTATGGATGTAGAGTATGCAATTCAGAAGGGAAGGGGATGAAGAACAGTGTCAGAGATTGATGAGGATAGAGCACATGAGATCTTTGCACATTGGCACTGAATTACATTATTACATTATTGGCATTTGGCAGACGCTCTTATCCAGAGCTACGTACAGTTGATTAGACTAAGCAGGAGACAATCTTCCCCTGCTGGTTTTTCAATTCAAAAACACAGTAAAATATAAAAGCTTGTTAAAGTATCTAAGTTCTATAGCAAAATATAAAAAAATATGTATTTAGTTCTGTCGCAAAATACAATGAATGATGTACAGTATTTGAATAGTATTTATAACTGATGTTTGACGTGAAGACTGATAAGACGGTATTAAAATACAGATAAGGATTGGCTTTTTAGTAATGACAAACATGTCAATGTGCAGTTTTTGAGGCTCATTAAGAAGAAATCTTTTAATGTTACTGTCAGGAAGACTGCACCAAAGCTCCGGAAATAAATGTTTTATATAACGGATATGACGGATTATATAGATATTACGGAACGTCCCACAATGATTCCATTTAATAAAGAATGATGGACTTAGGTACAGAGGGTGGCCATTATTTGGATGAATATCTTACTTGCTCACTAATGGTGAAATGGTGGGTTGTCATTATAAAGCCTTTGGAAATGTCCTCGTTAATTTCATTTTGTTAATTTCCGGATACCGGAGCCCACTCAGCCATAACTTTTTTAAGGCAAAACACACAACACGAGTCCGGCTTCAGATGCGTCTTTACTGAACACATCTGAACACACCTTATGGAAGAATGGAGTGTTCTGTTCCCTGTGCATCACATGCACAGTAAGCCATGCCAAAGGCAGGCGGAATAGCAGTACGTTGGTTTTGTTGTTATTGTGTTATTGTGGAGATTAGAAGGGTGAGGCAGTGAACAGGGTGTACTGACATTTCATCAGTCGATCGAGATGTTTCAGGTATTTTAGCCCTGGCTGATTCCGCCTTCAATGCGGCCATTTTAGTGCCATTTTACCTGCAATTGCGCTATAAGCAGGGGTGCTCGAATGGCCTTAATACGTGCGGCCTCCCTGCTATGGAAGAAAGACTGTGGGAAATGAAGACCTATACATTATAAATGTGTTTTTTCTGCATGAGTCACCCTCGCGGGCTGCCAGGGGGGTTAGAAGGGAGTGTTTGTCCCACCGAGCCCAAACACCGGGGTGTGCATTTGTGCATTTGTTCAAATGACGCACAGCAGAAGATGAAGTAGGTCACCTATAGTGTGTGTTTCTGCTGTTTTTAAATGAAATCGTGCAGTTCTATCTTGCTTTCTATCCACAAGGGCTCCGTACTGCGTATGTACGTGTGTATGTATAGGAGGTGTACGTGTGTGTGTGTGTGTGTGTTATGTGTATGTTTGGGGGGGTGTGTGTGTGCACCCACATTTTTGTGCATATCCACCCTCCGAGCACTTTATTAGGAACATTTTTGCACGTACTTATTCATGTATTCAAGCCAATTGTGTGGCAGCAGTCATGTAGATACAGGTCAGGGGCTTTGGTTAATGTTCACATCAACCATCGGAATCTGGACAAATGTAGATTTAAGGGACTTTGACCGTGGAATGACTGTTGGTGGCGGACAGGGTGTCACAGCGGGGAGGACAGAGGAACCAGAAGCAGACACAGGGGTGTGGAAAATGACAGGTTCACTAGCAGGTGGAGGGGCAGACAGAGCATAGTAACAAACAGGCAAAAGATCAAAAACCAGGGGGTCCGTCCACAGGCAAAAGTACAGAGGTTGATCCAACAGAGTAGTCCAAAAAGCAGGCAGGGGTCAAACACAGGAAATCCAAACAGAAACACCGCAAGGGCAAACAAACAAGGCACGGGAAAACAAACAAGGCTCGGGAATAAGGGTGCTAGAACAGGGGGAAGGAATGAAGGGCTCAGGACTCAAAAACAGGACAAGACAAACTAGCAGGGTGCAACTGAAAAGGACAGGTATAAATGCACAGGGGAATGAGACAAACTAGGCGGGGCATGGGAGTGAGGGCGGTCGAACAAATAAACATCAGGTGAGACACATGAAAGGGTAATAGCACAATAATGAGGGGGAAACGAAAACGCGGACTGGATTCACAAAGACACACATGTAATACAAACGGCTCCGGACTAGGGAGTAGGCAAGTGCAGAGAAACAGAAGATACGGAGAGACAGGTGTGAATACTTCGCTGAAACTAAGCAAGTAATCAGTGATAGAATAGGGAGGCGGAGTTACAGAGCAGAACTGGAGATGCGTTAGTAAGTTAGTTAAGTGATTTAAATTACAAATACCCAAAACTAGTGAATGTTAGTTTGTTAGTTTGACAAACATATTAGTGTGTTAGTATAATTAGTACTGTACAAATTCTATGTTAGTTGGGATTAGTATATTAGTGCTATGTTCAAACATGAAATGGAGAGAAAGCAGGAAGTAAGGAATGCAAGATTGGAAGGAAGGTTGAACCCTGGAACTACCGTAAACACCAGAATAGTGGGGCACGCAGACAGGGGAGTGACTGGGCTAGTAAACATTCAGACTCAGACATCACAGGGGAAGACTAGTGCAAAGACTAATGAATATAAACAGAACACCAGACATGAACTATGACAAATAATAAATTAAAAGAATAATGATAATAAACAATGATAAACTAACACAGGACAGAACACAGGAACATAACACAGGGTGGTTTGAGTATTTCAGAAACTGCTAATCTCCTGGGATTTTCACACATACTAGTCTCTAGAGTTTGCAAAGAATCTGCAGACAGAAACGCCTTATTAATGAGAGACTTCAGAGGAGAATGGCCAGACTGGTCAAAGCTCACAGGAAGGTGACAGTAACACAAATAACCATGCATTACAACAGTGGTATGTAGAAGAGCATCTCAAAACATAACGTGTAAAATGTCTAAGTCTAGGCTACAGCAGCAGAAGACTTAATGAGTCTAAAATATAAGTGTAATAAATACCTAATAAAGTGCTCACTGAGTGTATATCTTATGTGTGTGTGTATAATGTATACTAGGTGCGTGTGTGATGTGTATGTGTGTGCAGTGTTATCTGATCAGTAAATGATGATAAGGAGAGGCCCATTCTTCACAGACTGGCCTTTGGTACACCAGAGGGTCTGTGGTATTTAGGGTGCGGCACTCTGTCACTCCCTGGCCTGCACTGACCCAGCCTAATTAACCTAGAGCTCCCTAAGACTGCATCCAGCGCATCACACCGGAACATTCCGGCAGCTGTCAAATGGAAATCAATGGCTAGGCACAGGTTTATCGACCACTGTTGCCATTGGAAACGAGGGCGACCACCTGGGAGAATTGGGGCAAATTCATTGCTCAGGTTATGTTTCTTCATTTGTCTATCAATGTATTTGGGGTCACGTGCTAACTCAAAGTTGGTCAGACTGGAGACAAGGGGTGGTCATTCTGAGCATGTGATGTGCTGTTTATGAGTGACAGATTAAAGGCTTTTATACTCTGTCGGGCGACAGCGCCGGTCGCAGTGACTTTCGGTTTATACGTCATAAATTAAACATTTTTCATTTAAACCACGACCATAGCCAATGTCGGGCGACGTTAGAATGCTCATGAATATTCTGCGATTTCATATAAAAAGCAGACTTAAGAGTGTTACCATGGAGAATTCATCCAGTCACTAAGTTTTTAAAGGGACGCGTTGAATTTATGTCCCCTGTTATAGGGTATAGTGTGGTATACAAATGTTGATGGTTTGCTTATGAATTAGTATATGCTATGTATGCATTCTTCAAAGAATTTATAAGACTTTTAAAATCACTTTTTTTGTGAGGAAAAAATTACTAGCAAACACTCATTTTGATATTGGTAAGTTTTTATGTTGTCAAGTTTAAAAAGACGTTACAAGGGCAATATGGCATTAAGCAAAATGCCCATGTGAATCCTAATTTCAGATGGTAGCATATGCTGTCATTTTGCAGACAATTGCTTTTGAATAATTATTATTTGCTGTGCTCTCTCTAACTATCCAGTCATATAAACAGATGTAAATTTGGATAGTTTTATTGCGTTGTTTATAATATAATAATTTAGTGACCATGAGGCCTACCTCTGCTCTTTCTCTCTTAAATATTCATTCTTGGGCATGAAAAGCAATTTTCACAAATATAAAAACCTTACTTGCTGCCTTACTAGCAGCAGTTTTCTAAAAATGGTAAGCTTGCGTAAAAAACCTAATTCAGTTAAAAATCTAATCTGTAATCAAACAACCGGCAGAAACTCTGCAATGAGGACTGAAATGCGGATGTTTAGCCTCATAAGATGTACCACCAGGACTAGGCAAGCCACCGAGCTAAACCGGAATGCACAGAGAGGAGAGGATGAACCGACAGAGGCCCCTCTGTAAGGACCTGGAGCTCTGCCACATCCTCCAAAGCCCATAGCTAATAACATTTAATGTTTCATCTTGCCCAGAAGTGCAAAACAATGATATAGGCCATGAAAAATTGAGTGGCAGAATGTTTTTTTTTCCTTTTCCTGGGGATTCTGTGGATTTAACTACCTAGTGAATTCGCTCAGTATACGTTCCTTTACTGATTCCTATTTGATTTCCTGGTTTGCTTGCTGTTAGCAGCTAATGTCCCGGCTAGCATGTCTTTGTATTCAGACCATTGGCAGATCATTTGGGGCCAAGGGTTAATATTCCAAGGCTGTACTGTAATTTGTCCTTTATCCTTGCCCTTGAATTTTGCATCACAGGGAACACTGCTGGTAGAGATGTGCAACGTGATTAAGTTTTCTCATTCAAGTATTAAAAATAAATTGTGGATGGTCATTCATGGGAGTTTTAGCAATAATGCTTAGCAGTTTGAAATATGTCTGCCATTTAAATTATTTAATCTTGAACATTAAATTAGGCTTTTTATGATGAAATTACAAGTTTTTACTCTATTCAGCTCCCTGGAACATTCTGTGGCTGAAACAGATTGTAATGTTAAATATTTTCAAGGCAGCAAGGCAGTCTCTTCATAAGAATAACCAACTGAAATGCAGCCTAACTGCAATGCTCACCAATATTCTAGGGACATTAGTATGGGAGTGCAGTAAAAGGTCAGCTTTTTTGTCTATGTCACTGACTATTCATATTAAAATGTTAATTAAAATATGTAATTCTTTCCAGATGCAAACAGTATCTTTTGATAGATGTTCCTGACTGATCAATATTTTGTGAATCATTTTCAGTGTTAGCACACGATGCAATACAGTTCACCTGCAACTATAACGGTAGCCTTGCTGTAGCCATGACTCTCACGTTGAAAATGAAATGCAGTTAACTGCAGGTGGCACCAGAGAAAAAGATCAATGTTGCAAATTGCAAAGCCTACTGTGTGAGGTTCACGTTGTCCTGTCTGTAATACGAGCCAGGCTAAATGCACATGTATGCAGGACTGTAAATAATCCAGATGAACAGAAGCGTTGGTGTGGAATTAATTTCAAACACTGTAATGCCACAGTCAAGAAAGACCGTTTCATGGAGAGAAATATTTTCATTATACCTCTTTATTTAAAGGCAATTCCAAAAGTACCTCTTGTGAATAATGTAAGTATTGGTAATCTGAGTTGTTTTACTATAATAGCATAGCAACCATTAGCCTTTTTGGTATCCAGAATACTTAACATGTGCATTATTTTTCTCCATAGTCATGAATAACGTCAGTGTTTTTCTTTAGAACGTCTGCAGACATAGGTTAGTTTGTTTGCTTGTTTGTTTTGCTTGTTTGTTTTGCTTGTTTGTTTATTTATTGAGTGATTTATTGGTTATAGCCAGATTTTCTCATAAATCAGTTTCTTTAAGTTTCCTAGTGTTATGATTCCTGGAGCAGGGAAAGCGTATCCTCCAAAATGAATTGTGCTCAGTACAAGCCAGGTGCATGCTGGGATTTCATCGGCTGGCAGTGTGGCCATATATAAAATGAAGCCTCTCCACAGCAGATGCTGTGTGCACATGGTATAGAGGTGTGATATTTCCTGGATTGGATTGTGATTGATAGACTATCCAGGCTCCCAGGGTGTGCCATCCTTACAGTGGCTGTGGAAATGAGAATAAGCATGTGCTGACAGTAGGGCTTGTGCATACATGTGTGTGTGTGTGTGTGTGTGTGTGCGTGTGCGTGTGCGTGTGCGTGTGCGTGTGCGTGTGCGTGTGCGTGTGCGTGTGCGTGTGCGTGTGTCTGTATGTGTGTGTGTGTGTGTGTGTGTCTGTATGAGTGTGTGTGCCTGTATGTGTGTGCAGATCAGTGTGTGTATGTGTATGCAGGTGTGTGAGTGTGTGTGCGTGTATGTGTGTGCTTGTGTGTGTGTGAGAAAGAGCGAGAAGGAGAAAGAAAGAGAAAGAAATAGAAAGTTTAGATTTAGACTTTCCCCATTTTGCACTGAAAGAAAATTGACCATGTTGACTGTTTGCTGGGTGGAAGTGTCACCCGTCTCTATTTATGTCAGAAAGCACATCCAGTCTCTGCCCACAGGAGCAGTCTGCATAATGATGCAGAATGACCATCCTCCACCAATGTAGGGCGACCGGAGCCGTGCTCATACTTTCTCTCCCACCACATATCAGGACTATTTTCCATTTAATCGGGCAAAGGTAAATCTAAAGCAATATTAACCATCGCAAAGTGGGAGCAAAACATCTCCATCAGCAATTTACAGAAGGTGAGATGAGTGTGACCAAGATGTGTACGATTCGTACGAAGAAAAGGACAGCAGCAGTGACATGTTAGAGCTCACAAATTCTCAAACATGTCATGCTAGTTAATGCTAGGTAGTTCGATTTTTGTGGCTAATATGGACACCAGAAATTGGTTTCGTAACATATAACCTATGTGTAGGACTTACTGTATGTTTGTCACGTCTACCAAGCTATGAAGAAAAGTCCTTATATAGTCCTTCTATATCAGAAATTTAATATGGCAGTGCAATGATCCACTCTATTTTTGATCTATCTATTTTTGTGAAACATGTTCCTGTTAGTTAGGTTTGCCACATACAATGCATTTGAACATGCATTATATTTGGAGGTAGCTTGGATATGTACTGTCACATAGGGTTTTGCTTGTTTTCAGCAGGAAAGCATCTAGTTCTGGTTGCCCTTAGTGCCCCCCTGTTTTCAGATGTAAAACCCTGCATTAAGAGAGACCATTAGCCCATAGCCTGGCACCTGACCACTCAGGGTCCTGCAGAGAACTGAAAAATATTTTAATTAGGATAATAATCACCGTTCTTTCAGCAGACCATCAAAAGTGTGTGAGCACTTATTCCAATGAAAGCACATACATTCCTGATATCATTTATAGGATTCTTTTTCCAGGCCACAAAAAGCTAAAAAGCCTAAACGGGTACAAATCCTTGTCGCTGGGGTGGTACCCTATAGGTACATTGTTGTACCCAAATAATTCATTTGTATCTGTTTTTGCTGGGAAAACATACTCATTTGTACCCAAAGAGAACATTACTGTGCTTCCAGGGAAATTTGATCCTTGAAGAACAAAAATCTACCTTTGCCACTTTATTTCTGAGAGTGTATACCCCAGTGTAGATCAATGTTTTTACATCAGGCTGCCGTCTGTGCTGTTGAAAGACATTAACGGGTTTGCTGTGTAAAAGATCTCTGTTTTAAGGCTTGTGTGGTGGTGCTGCTTTGCTGCGCCTGTGTGTCTGAGCTGGGCTCTCAGTGCTGGCTCTGTTAATGCCGCGCGCGGGCGTGAAAGGATCAGGCACTCTGCTGCTCTCCCCGAGCACTGACCCGTGGGGGACCCCTGGCACGACACTCTGTGCTCCACTCTTAAAGGCTGCACCGCTGTTCAGACCTTCAAAGACATCCTGTTAAAAGCGTGTGCTCGCTCGTTCTCTCTTTGTCCCTCACTCCCTCTCTCTCTCACACACACACACACACACACACACACACACACAGTGCAGAGCACGTGCAGCAGCACACATGAGATCAATGGGGGTTTCCATGAATGAATAAACACATAATCCCTGGAATCCTACTAAAGATCCAGCTATTTTTAGCACGGCACAAGAGTGGTTTTATGGGATCCACGAAAAAGTAGGGCTTTCAAATTCTCCATGTTAGTCACACACAACAGCCCTTTCATGCATTGTTTTGTTTAGTGAGTACAAGAATGAAAATAATACCGTATGACTGTAAATTGGGTGTTTTTAAGCAGTTTGTGCTACATTTATACACTTCCATTTTTGACCCAGGCTTCTACGTACAACCATGAATCAGTGTTCGATACTGAAAGCGTTTACTATTACTGTGTAAATTAAGAACACTAAAGATTACATTTTATTTTCAATTTGGTTGCCATGTCATCAATGGGAAATATTCAGTCCAGCCAAACCAAGCTAATTAATATCAGTCATGGTACATTTGAATGTTGCATTATTTTTTAATAGCTTGCAATAGTATACGTGGCATTAATAGTTAATATGTGTGATTCAAGTGTTTATGATTTATTTAGTGTCCTTTTGAAGCCTTTGGATTTCTTTTTGTCTCTTTGTGTGTCTTTGTTGAGGGGAATTACCTTTGATTACACCACCTTTTGTTGTTAATTGAATGGACAGATTCAGCTTTAATTTTATATGATGTGCATGTTTCTCTAATGAATGGCTTTATTATTGCCATGTGTTTCATATTCAGGAAGAAAGGAGTGATTGATTCTCCTACAGTATCTTCTGAAGATTGGATTAACCTTGCATTGGCCTGTATTACCATTGTCATTATTAACAAAGTAATTATCATATCAGTGTCATCATAGTATCATTAATTAATATGGGCAATTCAAAGTATAATACATCTGCTGTGCACCTTAAAAGGAGATGGTTGCGGTGCTAGAGCAATACTGTACTATAGATGAATGAAATTGGCTGAGCTTGCTACCGATGCTATTTGTCTGTACGAGTATTAGTCCAAATCTGTTTTGACTGGAGTATTGTTTTTCACAGATGTGGCGATACTTTTTGTATGAGGAAATGTGTCGTATTTAACATTGTTCCAATGAGAGGTCAGGTTCGCTTCTGTTCACTTTGACATCAATTGCAAAAGGCTTTTGGGCCAGGGGTGCCCAGGTGAATTGAATTTAGAGCGTGAAATCCGAAGCAGTCAAGTGCGCTTCGTCCACAGACGATGAGGGAATGGACACCTTTGAGTGTAGTCACTGCTGCCCCAGATGCACAGTATTCTCTGTCAGTACCACTGCAGACCAGTGGAAGTCCACACGTTGCCGTTTTGCCAGCATACTTTACTGTATACGATGAGCCATCGCGCACCCATGAATTTCAGTCATTTACAATAACTTGGGTTCTCTGGTTGGGTAACCATCACAGTTTTTTTTTTACTGAGTAACTTTCTGTAACTTTTTCACTTTTTTTTGGTCGATCGGGTTCGTATGTGCAATGCCACATCCTTCCTGTGTGTGGCAGGATTACAGTGCTGCTGTCCTTTTTCACATACATGCCTTCTGTCAGCGGTCGTAACCAATGTTATGATTCGACTATGATTCAGTGGATTCACAATGACTCCTGTAACTGGGTTTGATTCAGCGGTATCACATAATCACAATGACTCCTGTAACTGGGTTTGATTCAGCGGTATCACATAATCACAATGACTCCTGTAACTGGGTTTGATTCAGCGGTATCACATAATCACAATGACTCCTGTAACTGGGTTTGATTCAGCGGTATCACATAATCACAATGACTCCTGTAACTGGGTTTGGGTCAGCGGTATCACATAATCACAATGACTCCTGTAACTGGGTTTGATTCAGCGGTATCACATAATCACAATGACTCCTGTAACTGGGTTTGATTCAGCGGTATCACATAATCACAATGACTCCTGTAACTGGGTTTGATTCATCAGTATCACATAATCACAATGACTCCTGTAACTGGGTTTGATTCAGCGGTATCACATAATCACAATGACTCCTGTAACTGGGTTTGATTCAGCGGTATCACATAATCACAATGACTCCTGTAACTGGGTTTGATTCAGCGGTATCACATAATCACAATGACTCCTGTAACTGGGTTTGATTCAGCGGTATCACATAATCACAATGACTCCTGTAACTGGGTTTGATTCAGCGGTATCACATAATCACAATGACTCCTGTAACTGGGTTTGATTCAGCGGTATCACATAATCACAATGACTCCTGTAACTGGGTTTGATTCAGTGGAATCACCCTGACTTCTGTGGTTATATTTGTTTCAAGGAATCACAATGATTCCTGTAGCTAGGTTTGATTCAGGCAAATCACAATGACTCATGTAGCTAAGTTTGGTTCAACAGAATCACACTGACTCCTGTGGCTGTATTTGATTCAGCAGAATCACAATGACTCCTGTAACTGGGTTTGATGCGGGGGAATCACTTGGGAGACGATCCTCACACGGTGTCCTGTTTCCGTTTTCTCTTCGCAGTGTGGAAAAGCAGCGGAAAACTTTGACAAGTTCTTCACCCGGACCCAGCCCATGCTGACACCTCCAGACCAGCTGGTCATCGCCAACATCGACCAGAGCGAGTTCGCCGGCTTCTCCTTCATCAACGCTCAGTTCATGCACCCCGCGGTACACAGCGTGGTATGAGGGGGCGGATCAACACGCTGGAACACCCGTCAACAGAGAATCCACCCGCCCGGCCCCCTTCAGAAGAAAATATCATAAATTAACAATCAAAACCCTGGGCTTTTTCCACAGATAGATACGTCTTTTCCACCAAGAGAAAGTCTGTCATAAACATATCCAAATAAGGAAAAGAAATCCGGCATCTTCAATCCGGATTATGTCCGAAATGCGTTTCTAAGTGGGCATTTTAAAAATCAAACTACCAGAATTTTCGAATAAAATCCACCTGCAATTTTCCGCTGTGTTTGGGCAAGACCGCCTCACTAGCCAGTGTGTGAGAGGTGCTTAAGATTACTGGGTGTAACTCAATCAATCAGTGCTTTGTGCAACGACAGTAGCCATGACAACAGAGGACTAACAACGAAAATCTGTGGTTCCTAGTGTTTGCCCTCAAGTAATTGGTCTTCCCAGCAGAGGAAATCGGAGATGACATATTGTGAGCGAAATGCAAAATGGCGCCGTGTATTCGGGGTCAGCCTGATGTTTTTCTGAGATAGTTTACATTTTGCGCGACCGCTCGTTGTTGGCATTAGTCTGTGTGCGGTAGTATTTGTGGCATGGTGGGCGTTTGGAACCTTGCGTAGAGCTCCCCGCCTGTGTCCCCCCCCCCCCGTCTCTGGTTGCGTTGTGAGCCCAGAGGCGGCGCTCTGTGTATGGAGTGAGTGCTCCTGCTGTCCAAGGGCCAGTCCGCTTCCCAGTCCCGCCGCTCCGTGTCGTTTGCGATGGGATGCGAAAGATGTCTCCTTCCCGTCACGACGAGAGTCGCGCTCGCTACGTTTACCGCCCGTGTCCACGAAAATGCGTTCCTGCACCTCCTCCCTCTTCTGACAAAGAAACTGTCTCTTAAAAAAAAAAAATTACTTAAAAGCGTAGGGTCTTATGGCAGATGGTTGTCTTCGGTGTGCCAAAAAAAAGAGAAAAAAAAAATTGTATTAAATTATTTTTGTTTTGTTTTTTTCCAGCAAAGGGCTGGAATTGGTGTCCCTGGCTAAAAATATGTATCAGGATTCTAGGCTTCCTGCCTCCCTCAGCAGAAGAATGTGTCAGCTAAGGTGACCTCTGACTCAGTCCTGGTGTCTCCCATGGGATTATGGGCGCCCTGGTATGAACAGCAGCAGGCCAATATCCCCAAAGGAGTCTGTTCGTAAACAGACAAATGTATGCAGCTCCAAAAACAGGAATGTTTTTAATCAACATATTCATCTATCCAAGCACTTAAATGCTATTATACTGTCATAGGAACAACTATTGAAGGGGGCATTTTTACAGTGTAAAATCCCGCTCTCTCCCTATTCGTGACTAGACTGAAATCTTAAACGTACAGAGACTGAAGCTTTTCCGGGCAGGAAAAGTGGTGTTTATGTGTAACTAACGGGAAGTTTAGCGATCCGCATATGCACCATGCAATACCGCGTTGCATGACCAAGATCTAACACCATCCTAACAGTGTATAACGGAGTATTATATTATTTTAATGAAATCCTATGTGCTATACTCGTGGAAGTCCTAATTTGATTTTACTGTATGTTTCAAAATGATATGATTCTTTTCATTGATATTTTAGGTTAGGTTTAATGTCCTTTTTTCTGCTTCACATAATGTTGAGCATTTTTTTTTTCCACTCATGAATTAGACATTTATATTGTAACACATTACAGAGTATTAAGTATTTTGTAAATATTAACAAGTTATTTCAAAAAAAGTACCGCAACTTGCAGTTTTATACCAAGAACTGAATGTGCTTTTATTACATTAGATAGTTTAAAATTTATATGTAAAATGACCCGAAAAAATAACTTTGTAACAATTGGGTAAAATTATTTAGCAGCTTTGATATCAATAAATCACATACAATGTCCTTAAGTCTTCATCTTTCGCAGATTTATCAGACATTTGTTTTGATAGTTCGATGTTTGGACATATCTGGACTTGACCTTGATGTGTGAGCTGGTTGAATGCATACTTGCCTTGGTCCTACCGTTGACACAATATGTTTTTGCCTTCCTTATCTGCATGTAGTGGTAGGAAATCGATGCATGTGTATAGCAAGGTGTTGCATGATATAAAGATCACTGTCTTACAGCATGGCATTAATGTGTCCCGTTCGGTCAGATTCTGGTCATACGATATGCTCCTGATTCTGTTCCTTCACTTTTGTTTCAGCTAAAATATGTCACACTTTTGAGAAAGACTTAAGATGAATCCATATCTGGAGCTGATGGTTGTTAGTATATGCCAGTCCTTACCGTTTAACTTTCCTTTTGTCCCCCCCCCCCTCCCCAAACTACTTGCTCACGTCCGTGCCAAACCGATAACAGACCCCGTAATAGCAGCCTTGCACTAGACATAGACAGCTGTTCTGATGAACCTGGGCAGCTCCATTATCTGAGTGAGTGTGGAATCCGTGTTCGCCTTTGTGTCCGCCTCCATGGCTCTGAGATACTGTGCGCAGGGGTACAGTCACTGGCAGTCAAGTGCAGTGAACTATGTCTGCAAAAAGTAAAAACTACATTTTTATCAAACCGCTAATTACCCAGTCAGGCAAGTAAAACAATTATTTGCGAGGAGACTACCCTTTGAAAAGGTGGTTTTAGTCAATCCGTCGTGTGTCCTACAGACTTCATCCCTTCAAGAAAAGGGTGCACTGCATCTGAGAATACTGAAATTCAGTAAATCTTTGTTAAAGTAATGAAACGTCCCGTAAAAATCCATCAGCGTATAAAAACGACACCGTGCATCAGCAGCCAAGGAGTGCTGTGGTTTCATCAGTGGAGAACGGCAGGTTGTCCCATTTCCCTTTTCCCATGTCCTATGATTTCTGAGTCCTGAGGCCATTTCAGGGTTACGGAGTGAGCCCGGTTCTGTATTGAGTCCGGTGCACGGCGCGTAACGTGGCGATGTGTGATGTCAGCTCTCAGGCTGTTTAAACGCCCGGTGTCCTCACAGTGTCTGTGCCACGGTCCGGTCCGCACGCTCGCCCGTGCGCCTTTGTGAGGCGCTGGAGCGAGCTTAGCGCTAGTCAGCAGCGTAGCGGTATCCGCTGCACCCTGCCATCGCCTGCCTGCTGTATCCCTGCAACTCTGAATGAAGGAGTGCGTGACCCCGTCCCTTTTCCCCTCTGACTGCACCGCCAGGGTATGAATGCCTCTGTCCGTTTATCTCCCCACAATTCCACAGTGCCTGTTGTATCTGCCCCCCCCCCCCTTCCTCCCCCTCCCTCCAGTGGATAAGACACCTTTCCTCTCCCTCTGTAGAGTCAGCCATTTTACCAAAGCCCCTTACTGAGGTATTTGTGCTCAGACTGATCCAATCAGTTCCACAGAAAACGTGGTTTCCTCCTGTTTCTTACTGACCGTAGAGTAAGAGGACAGATGGATCAAATCTGTGGCTTTTGTCTTTTCTAAATGTCCTATTTTTTCTTTTGGACTTTTTAAATTTACAGATATGAAAAATATACATTCTATCGCATTGAGATACAATTCTTAAATGTTAGGCTTAAGTTACCCATGAACTCATTCACCAGTTTTTGTGTCCGTAGTACCAACCGGTTTGATATGTTTCTGTAGTGTACCCTTCTTTGGTGTTTTTTCAGTAAAGGAGGTAGTTGTCTGAATTTGACTGGTGTGTTGTTCTCACATAGAGCACGGTATCAACAACGTGGAGGTTGCCTTATTTCATATAGTCAACTCCTCTCTTGTGTTAACACACGCATAAAGCATTTATACCCTGTACATAATAGGTTGAATATCTACACCCTGTGAAAGAAGGATTTACAGTATAGTATTTTGCTATGTCGTACGTCAACTCCTCTTAACCTGAAGCGAATCCAGACTGCATACCTTGTAATCAGTAACGGTGTCTGTACCTATTGTATGATAATGAACATAAACAAAATAAATAAGGAGGTTTTACAGCAAATATGTACATCCTTTAATTTTTTTTTAATATTTACATTTGCTGTAAATAGTGTTTCTCCCACCTTGCATCATTTAACATTCTCTGTTGTCAGTGGTGTGGATAGCATTGTCTGTGTATGGACAGAGCTCCCCTCTCTCTGTTGTTTCTCGTCTGTTTCTCACTTGTGGACATGGACGAGCATGTTCGGTAATAGCATGAATGGAACAGCACGTTTTTTCTTTTTTCGACAGGCTCAGCCCATGCTGTGCTTTGTTCTGTCGATTTTAATGTTTTGTTTCCTGAATCCTGTTTCCTTCTGTATTTAGTGCCACTACCCAATATGTGGGAATAATCCTGAGAACTGAAGTTAACTTAGAGGTTATCTCTTTATTGCTTTGCGTACAGTAGGACTATTTCAATTACATTTCATCTTGGAAGATTTTACAAATTTTCAGAGCAAAGGAAGGAGTTCTAAAATAAAAATGATTATATGGGTTATGGAATATTTTTCACAGGTGTGAACACGAATGACTTTTTATTGAACAGAGGGAAGGGGGGAGAGGAAACTCTACAAACCCAACAGAATGGAAAAGAGATAACGGTCACTGAAGGCTTGCATGAGGTTTGGACAGGTCTAGAATGTTCCGGGGCAAGTCACCGAGAACACTTCTTTAACAACGTGCATCTGCAGAGAGGTGGCCACTACTACAGTGAGTCTCGGTCAGATGCGTTTACACGGGAGAGAGAGATCCTTCACATTCCACGTACAGAATGAGAGATCTTTGCCGTGCGTCTGGGAGCGTGCCGCAGAAGAAGGCATTTCCCGGCGAGAATGTCTGCGCTGTGCATCCCTGTCAGAGCTGGAAGGTCCTTTGGGGACAGAGAGATCCTTTAAGGGCAAACTGCCACAATAATCTATCAAACGCCTCTTCACATAAAGGGACGAGGCAAGGAGAGGCAGAAGAACCCAAGGAGTCGCCTTGTTACTGTCTGGGGCGTTGGTGACATGGTGCTTGATTACGGTGAAAATCTGTAGCATGCGTCTCAGTACTGCCGGCAGTGGCCACCTCTCTGTAGACCGCAGTTGAATATTTGCTTGTTTTTTTTATCTAATTATTTCAGACAGTCCTCTCTATAAATGACTATCATTGTTGTTACTATCATTATTAATATTATTATTGTCATTCTGTTATTTTGTTTTGTCCCCATCCTTTGTTTTGCATGTTCTGCTATGTTCCTGTTAATTGTAGTATGAAGGATACTGTGTACAAATAAAGGTATGACATCTAAATCTATTTTAGTGTCCATGTTGATTTCATGCCTTTCAGTAATGGCTCATCGTCGTATGTTGGAAATCAGGAAGGTGCACAGAAAAATAAAAGTTTAATGACGGAGCTGCTCGGAAGAAGCATGAAATTTGAGTCTTTAATATTTCATTGCTTTGGTCTGGAATTGGAACCTTTCCTTTTTTTGAGAGGGGGGGGGGGGGGGTGGGTGGGACTTCTGGCTTCTCTGCTCTGTGTCAGAATTATTTGTTCAATCTCCTCCAGGTGCACATGTACTGTAGCTACTGTAGTTCTTTTCCAGAGTTAATTGGGAATTGTAGATCTTTTCCACGGTTTCATTTTGACTTCTACCATTTTGGTGAATGTGGGGCTGGGGGGTGGTGGGAGGGGGGGGGATAAACTGTCCAAAACATCTAACATTTTGTCACATCCTGTATCAATGGCTATAGATTGCGAATGCTGTCGAGCTACATGAATATGTGTGTTCAGTTGAACCGTGACAGAACACCCGGCGTGGTTGGCAGGTCGGGGGTGTTTTGATAGAAGCTGGACCAGAACCATCAGGCTTCTCTCCAGATTTTAACTCTCCAGGTGACCCCTCAATGCTCTATATAACAGTGATATAACAAGCACCAAGCAGCCATATTCATTTGAAACCCACTCTCTCTGTCCCCTCCTTAAAGAACTGGAATGCTATTGCTTGAGTGACGGTGGCTTCGTAACAGGTCAGTTGTATTGCTTCTTCACAAGCCATACAGGGGGCGGCCTGTAGCGTAGTGGTTAAGGTACATGACTGGGACACACAAGGTTGGTGGTTCTAATTCCGGTGTAGCCACAATAAGATCCGCACAGCCGTTGGGCCCTTGAGCAAGGCCCTTAATCCTGCATTGCTCCTGGGGAGGATTGTCTCCTGCTTAGTCTAACCAACTGTACGTCGCTCTGGATAAGAGCGTCTGCCGAATTCCAATAATAATAATAACAATCCCTCCGTGTTGAAGGAGTAGCATTACAGAAATTGCATCTTTTGACACTTGAGTGCTGTCCAGGTTTTATTCTTTGCAAGACCACGCACACATCTCACAGACAAAGAAACAACACATTCACAGGCACACGGTGCCATGTATGAGAAGAGATATTGGCACAGTAATAATAGAACAGTCACCCATGTGTAATAAACACACACACATGCTCACACACAGGCACACGCACGCACACACAAAGACACGTGCGCACACACACATGGGGCGACATGGCTCAGGCAGTAAGAGCGGTTGCAGGGTTGCCGGTTCGATACCCCGCCTGGGCTGTGTCGAAGTGTCCCTGAGCAAGACGCCTAACCCCTAAATGCTCCTGACGAGCTGGTCGGTGCCTTGCATGGCAGCCAAACACCGTTGGTGTGTGAGTGTGTGTATGAATGGGTGAATGAGAAGCATCAATTGTACAGCGCTTTGGATAAAGGTGCTTTATAAATGCCAACCATTTACCATTTAAACACGCACATGCATGCACACACACATGCAGATACACGCACACACACAGTACTCAATGTTCAGTAGGTATAATTGACCAAAACATGGCAATTTCCAAATCTTTTAGGAATAATGTTTTTACTCTGAAGCTTCTATTCCAACTCCTCAGACAGTGCCCCTGTAAATGTCATGGAACGACTGTGTAAACAAAAACTGAATTGCTTAAATTATAAATACAGGTTCTAAACTTTTGAAATTAAAAAGGATTCTCAGTGTTGTCTGGTGTACACTGAAGGAAGAGAAATGGGTAATTTCTTCCTGGATAAATGGCACTGATTTGACAAAAGAATCTAGTCCCATTCCCCTGCCTAGACGCCTACTAAAAGACACATACTACATTAGTAGCAGTAATGTACAATTACGTTACAATAGGGAACGTGCCCTGGAGGCCAGGAATATAGCCGTTGTTGTTGCTGTTCGTAAGTACAAGGATGTTCATGGATGTCCTTTTTCCAGCTGTTTTCCAGCTGTATTCCTGCTGCCGCTTATCTGCTTACGAATAGGAAAATGTCATATACTTAGCTTTGTAATTAATGGTATAGTTTAGGGGTTGCAGGTATTTAGTTTGGCTTTAGTTATGCCACACCATGCTCATAGTTGTGATTGTATTCCTGATAAAGGTATCAGTCTCCCATGCCTTGTCACTTTTTGATATGACTTTTACCATATGCTTCATTTTTAATTGACCACGCTATCCATAATAGCTCATTATGAAGGCTCCTGGGTCGCATGATATTGAATAAATTATTCATTTATGTCATGGTAGTATTCAATAACACACTGTTACATGACCCAGTAGTTACATGTAATGACTTGTGTATACTACCTGTCACTGGCTGCATTGATAATGTTGCCAAATGCTGAAGGCAAGCTTGCATAACCTGCTGCATGGGGACTATTACTGGAAAAGAGGGGGTGGGGATAAATATAGCCACACAAGCTACAGCCAAAGTTAGCGAGTGCTTAAAGACAAACATAAGGCAATTTGCTTTAACAGTTGTACAATCGTACAAGTGCATATGATGGCCACGTCAATTTCCCCTATAGGCAGGATTCGTCTATGCAATTGCAGTGCTTAAAGCGGCATAGACCAGACGGGAAAAGCCTTATCGTTATCCATGAGAGTACAGTGGCTGTACTCTCAAAGTCTGTGAACGTAAAGTCCTCTCAACTATCTTGTGCGTACTGCGTATTTAAAACCCTTGTCGCTAGCCTTAGTTCTGAAACTGAGATCAATCGGCTCGGCACCTCATAATTGGTCGCCTCTTGTTAACGTTACCTTTCTAGAGTAGACCATTGTCATTATTTTTATTCTTAAAAGGTTGGAAGAATATTCATGAATTTGCGTCCTGTGATATTTTAGGAATTCTGCAGGCCATTGAACAGCAAATCAGCTCGTGCCTCCCGTCTGTTGAGTCGTGTGGCACGATGTCTTCTTGGGAATAAAACTGACTCCACTTAACCGCGAAACCCCAAAATATTTAATGCAGTGTGACACAGCTGGAATCGTTAGTCTGTTTTCTGGGAGATTATTTATTTATGTATGTATTTACTAAAGGCGAGGAATTGGCATAGGCCTATGTTCGGTGAACGTCTGTCGGTAGCCTACTGATCATATATCGTTTTTAAGAGCCTATGTTTACTTTTTTTTACTTGCATTACATACAATAACCTATGTATATAACATGTCGCCTCGTCGGAGGTGGTCAGTTTTAATCAAACTGACCTACTATTTATGCTGATCACGTTTATGATTATACTTGTATAGTCTTCTTCTTCTTCTTCTTCTTCTTTTTATTATTATTATTATTATTATTATTATTATTATTATTATTATTATTATTATTATTGTTATTAATGTTGTTGTTGCTGCTGATGTTGTTGTTGTCTGTTTGACCATAGGAAAATTATGAATGGTTAAAAAATGGAAGTTGTGTATGTAGTTGAGGACAAAATACGAATCTATTTTCTGGTTGCTTGTTGCTTCCTATCGTCACGTGGGACAGGTTGTAACCTACCTGTTAACGGGAGGAGGGTTGCATCCTTCAAACTGCCGAAATGTAGTCTATTCAGTCTGTAAAGTGGATTCAGAAAGCGTGGGAATCTTCCCGAGAAAGACATCACTGTAGCTGCTACGCTTCTGGCTACAGTGTCTGTACGGGGGTTTCTGTGGGCTATTGGATGAATGTTGGTTTCTAGAACTAGCCTACCTCGTGCGAAGCCAACCTGCTTGAAAGTGCCAAAGACAGACCCACCTGCACGCGCGATTACAGAAGTGCGCGCGCGAAGCCCGTGTTGTCCTGTTGCAAGGCAGTCGGCGCGCTGCACGTTTCTCTCTCACATCCTCTCCGCGTTCTGCGTGAAGACGAACGAAGAGCGGTAGCGGGGTGAAAGGACAATCCAGTCAGGAATAGTTATCTTGCAGAGTCTTCACATTGAAGGTAATTGTTACCCGTTTATTTGTTATATCAAGAAATCCGTTACATTGTCGTTGGCCTATAGGCATTTTAAAGGACGTTAATTGTCGCCATGCTGGAACGAATTAATCAAAAAGTAACTCAGGGAAATTAAGTATAACTGTTGTAGGTTATCTATTTTTCAGAGTTTTATTTGCACAGGTGCGGTTGATCATCATCAAGTTGTGGCCCAATTTATCGCAGTTTCTAGATGCATGTATTGGCTTGATAATTGTTCTAGACAAGTTTTGGAATGCTATTTATTACCATTTTCTGGAATCGTGCACATGAGCTCCAGGTAATTTGTGTTAAAACGACTTAACGTTAAACTAAGTAGCCTATAAATGACGGTGTTTTGTATTTATTCACGTGTGTAACCAATTTACTTCATGTGAGGTGCTGTAATAGGCTATTATAATATCTGCAAGGCTGCGAAGAACGTTTGATTTGTGGAATGTTTGAAACAAATATTTTCTTGTCGCTCAGCTGGAAATTTCTTGTGAACCGCTTCAAATTCATCTATGATTTTTCATGAAAAGTGAGCGTTTCATCTTCGTGATAACATGAAAGCCTCGGTATTAACACGGATTGACATAGCTGTCAATTACGATTCTATGCGTAGTCACACTTCAGTGACATGAACATTGAATTAAGTCGTCACCACTTTCGCGAAATATCATCCTTTTAATTTTGACAAGTTACTGTCCAGTAAAACCTACATTGCATTTACTGTCAACTGTTAATTTGTCGTTTAGGGAGAATGAAGACAGATGTTTTAACTGGGGTCAGCAATGCCGCTGATTCTTCACCCAGCTCAGGGTGCATTAGCGAGAGATGATCCCTTGCTAAGTGGAACGGAAATTGATTTTTTATGGTGTTTTTGTTTTGTTTTTCTTTACTCCTGTTCCCACTTAGGCTAATGTTCATAAGGTATGTTTTGTTCGATGCGCAAACACACATTCAGAACTGCGTTCTCTCAGGTTTTTACAATTTAATAGGCTACTGATAAAATAGTATGTGCCATGTGCCGTGTTTCAGGAACGCGGATAGCGCTTGCTTTAAATACGTTCGAGTGTAGTCTTTTGGTTGTGTTATTTTATTTATTGGGTTTAATTGAGATTTTATGTCACCACGAAGTATGCGAACTATACGCGAAGACGTGCCCACAATAGAAAGAGCAATCTCGTGCTCTGGAATGGTCTGCTGGAGCTCGTGGCGTTTGCTTTCCGCATCTCTGACTCACTTCTTGCCCTTCGACGCACCACACAGCTTTATTATAACGGTTGGTGAAGCGCAATGCTTTTGTTGTTGTGCAAAAGACAAACACGAGGGGGGGGGGGGGGGGGGCAGTCATGAGTAAATTGTGTCCAATTAACTACATAACGTTTATTATGGGTACACGTTGAATGCATCCACAGGGGAAGGGATTTGCATCACAGTTCTCCAAGTCCAAATATCGGTACCTGACGAAAGTTAGTTGCTCCTACTGTTGGTTATGTTGAAACGTAGATAGAAACAATGTTGCTCCATTTGTTTAACTCCGTTTGGATTACCTTGTTCTTGGTTTATTGCTTTTATTGTTAATCCCAACCAAACTTGCGAAATGAGAATTCCAACACAGTGAAACTCCTCACAGTTATGTTTTTACACCTCAGAAAAACATTACAGTACATTTTCAGTTCTCTAGTTAGTGTCTGAATAACAGTTTTATGCAAATGTCTGATGTGGCAGCCACACAGTTATGTCTTGGTATTCCATGGTGGATGCTTCGGTTTTACCCTGAAAGATATTTCACTTCGATTGCTTCATCAAATATCCAACTGTGTTAGTGAATGTCATGAAATAAAAGTTTCATAAGTCCCCAAAGTTGCTGGTATTTCTGCATATAAATAATTACAGTACCAGTCAAACATTTGGACACAGCTCATTTCCTATTAATGCTTTATTTTCTTTGCTTGTAATCAAACAATTCATACTTTGTCAAAGTGCAGATTGTCAGCTTTTTACAAACACTGACAGTTTTTTAAGGAAAGGGACATGCATTGACAAATGAATGACGTTCAGAACGGCGGCACGGATGGTGCAGTGGGTAGCACTGCCGCCTCACAGCGAGGAGGTCCTGGGTTCGAATCCCCGTCGGCCGGGGCCTCTCTGTGCGGAGTTTGCATGTTCTCCCCGTGTCTGCGTGGGTTTCCTCCGGGTACTCCGGTTTCCTCCCACAGTCCAAAGACATGCAGGTTAGGCTGATTGGAGAGTCTAAATTGGCCGTAGGTATGGGTGTGTGAGTGTGTGAGTGAATGGTGTGTGTGCCCTGCGATGGACTGGCGACCTGTCCAGGGTGTATTCCTGCCTTTCGCCCAATGTATGCTGGGATAGGCTCCAGCCCCCCTGCAACCCTGTTCAGGATAAGCAGGTTCAGATAATGGATGGATGGATGGATGACGTTCAGAACAGATTTTCATTGATTCCAGGCCATATTAATAGTATAATGAGCCACTCATGCTGTAGCTCCAAACCAGCAAACTTCTGTGTGGAGAAGGTGAAAGTAATCCTGGTCACACTTTTCAATATGGTTCCATGAATTGGCATTAACTAAAGTACTTGGTAACTAATTAATTGTGAGAAGTTAATCTGTCCACTCTGTTAATGTATTTGTACATAATTAATTCATGTTAACAACTACATTAGTTATTGACAATTCATTTTGGAATGCAAAGGTCAATTTGTTAATGGTTGATTCATTATAAGTCCTATGGTCTGCTAATGTATAAATATTAATATAAAATATTAATGTAGAAATACATTAGTGGGTTGTTAACAAATGCATTAACTAATGAAAAGTACATTTAAATTGTGACCATAATCCTCCTTTCTGTGATGCCTAAATGTGCATTGCTGTCACCTGCAGCAACAGGGTGAACCCAGTTTATTTACACCACAGAAGTTCCAAACACTTTCTGATAGACTTTAAAGGATATGGGTTGTAACATTAAAAGTATTTATTTTTCACTTTTCTAAAGACTCAGCATCAATGATATTGCCCTGGATAAGAGCGTCTGCCAAATGCCATTAATGTAATATACTGCCCATAGGTGATTAATTTATCATCACGTTTGTCAATTCTGAGAAGACCTTTTGCTAATATGAACTTTAAGACCTCAAAGTTTCAATTTCCTGAAGCAAGGTGATGTACGACTACCATGTATTACTTTAGCACTGGGATAACATACTGTAACAAATAACACTGTTATAACACTGTTTAATGTTTAAATGGTGAGTATGTTTAAACCGGGCTGCACGGATGGTGCAGTGGGTAGCACTGCTGCCTCACAGCAAGGAGGTCCTGGGTTTGAATCCCCGTCGGCCGGGGCCTCTCTGTGCGGAGTTTGCATGTTCTCCCCGTGTCTGCGTGGGTTTCCTCCGGGTACTCCGGTTTCCTCCCACAGTCCAAAGACATGCAGGTTAGGCTGATTGAAGAGTCTAAATTGCCCATAGGTATGAGTGTGTGAGTGAATGGTGTGTGTGCCCTGCGATGGACTGGCGACCTGTCCAGGGTGTATTCCTGCCTTTCGCCCAATGTATGCTGGGATAGGCTCCAGCCCCCCTGCGACCCTGTTCAGGATAAGCGGGTTAGGATAATGGATGGATGGATGGATGTTTAAACCGTGGTGAGAACCTGCTGGCTGAAGTGTTGCGCAGGCTTGACGAGTGCGTCTGACAGCGTGCGGCGCTGCTCATTAGCAGCTCCTCACACCGTGTTCACTTCCAGGGTTTCCTCTATTTTTGATTTGTGAAATGACTAAGCACGTCGCTCAACGGGAAAGGAGATGTGGCACGTCACGGAAGATTCCTCATTAACACGGAAAGGAAGAGAGTGAAGCACGCCGGCACATTTCTAAAGCTCGACAGACTTTCTGCAGTAAACTGTTTGCTTCTATCCCCAAGCTAAAGGGTTTTGGAATTCAGTGTGGTTTTTTTTCCCCCTGGCTAAAGTTAAAGCTATGGAAACTACTAGTTACAGTAAATACAATATTTTTCAAACTTTCGAAAAACTTGTGAATACGGTTTTGTAGATTTTTCTCTCTTCTTACGCCCATCAAAAGCAGCAGCAACGTCAGTATTTCACCGTTCTTAGACCAATAATGGATCCAAAACACCTGGAATTAGACTGTTACGCCCATTTGTTCTCAAAGTTGTCCGTCAAACATTGTACCTTCACTGAACTCCGGATGCAAGACTCCCCTGAGTGCCTGAGGCAGCATGCTTAAGCTTCATTTATCATATTATCGTTTGAATTGCCTTGCGATTTTGTTGTGTCATGTCTTCATTGAGATTTCTTCTCAAATGGTAACATTTTCTGTTCGAGTGAATGCAAATTACCTATTTATAATGGCTTTGAAAGCCCCTTTATGTTAGTTGCTAGTGGTTGCCAACCAGGAATCCGATGGACAAGGAGAACAACGTATTCCTCTACCTTTTTTCATGCTTCTAAATATGTTTATGTAAGTGTGTACGGTTTACACTCAGTAAGCACTTTATTACATATTTATTAGACTTATTTTTTAGACTTATTGGTCCTCCGCTGTTGTAGCCTATCCACTTAGATGTTTGATGCGTTGTGTGTTTAGAGATGCTCTTCTGCATACCGCTGTTGTAATGTGTGGTTATTTGCGTTACTGTCACCTTCTTCTCAGCTTCAACCAGTCTGGCCCTTCTCCACTGACCTCTCTCATTTACAACTCGTTAAGATACTCAAATCAATTACATACTCTGAGATACTCAAATCACCCTGTCTGGCACCAGAATCGTCCCATGGTGAACGTCACATTTCTTTGCTATTCTGTCATTTGGTCCGGAAAACAGCTGAACCTCTTGACCACGTCTGCATGCTTTTATGCCCTTAGCTGCAGCCACATGATTGGCTAATTAACTATTTGCATTAACAAGCTGGTGTGCAGATCTACCTATTAAAGTGCTCACTGAGTGTATAAGTGGAACACTCTGTAAGGCTGGCTATTGCAGAGAACGAGCTGCACTTGCAGCCATGCAGAGTTAGTGTGTCAGGAGCTGATCCATGCTCCTGCCCTCTCCTGCTGCCTGTCTGTCTGCCAATGACTCATTCCAGCCACACTGGCGTTAATGGAGTGGGCATCCTGTGTCCTAGTCTCTAAGTCAGATCATCTATGCCAGCAATCATCAAGTCTGGACCTTGAATCCAAATCCGGCCCTGGATTTATTTTCGGCCCAGGTAATTCGCTGCACAGTTTGCGCTACTGATTGACCAGGTTGTCTTCACTACTGAAAAAACCAGTAGTTGATGGACCTTGAGGACCGTGATTTGATTATCTGTGCTCTATGCATTCGTATACGGTAAATTCGCATATTAATTTGCACTTGGAGCTCATGTTCGTTCGTGTTTAGCTCAGCCGTGTTTTGTTGTTACCTGTGGGGCCAGGTGGAGAGCGTTGTAGGGAGAGCTCGCTGGCTGCAGGGCTGTCTGTGACTACAGCGATGTGCGCTACAGCTGCTTTCATCATCAGGACTGCAGATGGACCTGCGCTCGTTCTGCCTCCTCCACTGCAATGTCAGGGAGAACGTGTGAGTGTGTGTGTGTGTGTGTCTGT